>NW_027528417.1:3964237-4034126 GCF_008692635.1 Crocuta crocuta
GGAGGGCTGGGCCTCCGCTGGGACCCCCACCCGGTGGGCCGCCGGACAACGTGACGCCTTTGGCCCCGGCGAGCCTGGGAGGCCACCCGGGGAGGGTGTGGCTTTTTTTTTAAAGAAAGGGACATGTGTGTCACATCTCTTCGTATTAACCGTGTATTGCAGCCTCTGTGCTACCTGTCTCGTACCTACGCAATTACATGTAAATAATATAACACACAATATGCATTTCTTTCAAAGTCATCATTCTTACAGGTCTCTTAGCATGTGGGGACGTGTAAATTTGTCATTTTGGATTTTTCCCTCCTCCTCTTCAAAAAATGGGGGCATGCAGCTGGAGGTCTTTTTCTGGGAGCAGCCCCCCTCCGAGATTTGATTTGTAATCAGGATGCGAACGTCTTAAATCATGACTTTTATGCCATAAACTTGTGAGTGGGCGTACCACCTGGCCCCCATCAACTCGTTTTGAAAACCCGACCTGAGAACCTAGCTGTGGTGTTGGCTTGACTAGACAGGATTCAAGGAATTGCTCATCGGAGGTGTGATTTTCCCCGAGGCCTCCAAAGGGTGTAAAAAAGGAGGAGCTGGGCTCTGCTGGGGACACACCTTTGGTGTAGCACCTGTGCGACGGGGTTTAGGTGGAGAATAAGGAAATGCCTTAGGAAACAGGTTTTATAACCATCAGTAATTCCGTGTGGATTTGCTCTTTCTTCACAAGGTGAGTGGAAGTGCCGATAAGCTGAGATGGCAGGGGTCTCCACAAGTGCCAGTCAGCCTGGAGAGAAAGCCTACCATCTGGAATCCCGCAGGCTTTGTCTTTATAATAACTAGGGAGAGGCATTTTTGGAGAAGAAAGCGGCTGGTCTGTATCTGTCATTGACTGAGAAAACAATGCCAGACCGGTGGCCTTTTGATAGGAGGGGGAAAAAAAGCCATTACCCACAAGTAACAGAAATGTGGTCTTTGTGTATGTTTCTTTTTAATTCTGAATTGCTTGTAAGTGACAAATTAATGGAGCCAGCAAGAGCTTCAGAAAATGAATTGTCCAAGAATTGGAATGTCTTCAGTATTGCAGTGACTTCAATATGTTATATGAGAGAAAAGCTCTTACAACGATAGCAAGGAGAAAGTAAGAGCGTTCAGGGATTAAATGTTCACAGCTCTGTGAAGTCTCCTGTTCCTCCTGTTGCCCATTTTCCTTTACTGCTCCTTTGTCTACCCCCTTGCATCCGGACCCACCTTGATTCACTATTTTGCATTTTAGAGTTTTATTTACTTTAAAAGCATTCTGCTATACTTGTGTACTAGTTGTTGCTTTGCTACACTTAGAGATGTTTTGCTTTTTGTCTGTTTTTAAGCATTAAGAGTTTCAGTCGTGGAAAGGATTTAAGTGGCTGATGAGTGATGCCTGGGCTCCAAGGGGCGTGGGGAATGGTTGGGTAGGAGGGGGAAGGAGGAGGCTGCCTGTGTAATCCCCAAAATTGGATTGGAGATCATAACATTACCCTTCATTAAATGCTTGAAACTAAAGATACAGCTTTAGCTTTGATATGAATGACTTTGCATATGAATTTGGGACTCTGCTTAACTCCTCAACAAAAATTTCTTCAGTTAAACAACTCGCCTCTATTGCTTCCGTAATGACATCCGGCATTTATTGTGTACATTCTATGTGATATTTTATCAAGCACCTCACGTGTCTTATTTAACCATCACAATAACCCTATGAGAAAGATACCATTTTCCCATTTTAGAGACGAGGAAATTGAGGCACAGAGAGGTAGAGGAACTTGTGCAGGTCAACCAGCTGCTAAATTAAGGGAGATTACAAACCAGGCAGATGGTCTCAGAATTTATGTAAACACTGGATTACCCGTAACGTTTAGAGTATCAGTATATGTTCCCGAATTTATATTGCCAGGTATAGGTTACAAAATTTGCTTTCTTATTTGGATTTTAATATTTTTGAGTACTTATGAATACTTGCATTTTATTGTTCCTGGCCCTAAGCTAGATGCTACAGAACAGAGTAGGCCTTCTCTTTTCTTACTTTTCCCTCCCCTGGAGAGAGATTGTTCATACTCATGACTGTAGCAGCTCTGACAGCTTCTCCTGTCATTTCGGTTTGCATTCAGGAATTGGCACATCCTATTCATGAATCACAGAGATCAGTGTTTTACATAAAGCCATTGAGACTTAGAGGATGAATCTGTTTTTATTTTTTATTAAAAATTTTTTTTTAATGTTTTTATTTATTTCTGAGAGAGAGAGAGAGCATGAGGGGTGGGGGGAGGAGGTCAGAGAGAGAGGGAGACACAGAATCCAAAGCAGGCTCCAGGCTCTGAGCTGTCAGCACAGAGCCCAGCGCGGGGCTTGAACCCACGAACTGTGAGATCATGACCTGAGCCAAAGTTGGACACTTAACCGACTGAGCTACCCAGGCGCCCCTGTTTTTAAAAATATAGTTATATTTTCTGAGATTGGTAACTTTCTCCATATATTTTAGTTGTATATTCTAAAATGGTTACAAAAAGACAGCAATTTGATTCGTATGGATCCAGATCTACGTTGGGATAGCCTATTGTCATCACGTCTTTGCTATTGCCTAATACTTTAGTGTGTAAGGCAGATTTATTTTTAGGGGGAAATATAAAATAACATTGTATCCTACTGTTTTCCCATTTTAATTCATTCACTTGGGCCTTCTCCCTATTTTGGCACTCCTCTTCTGTATTTGCCTGTAGTCAGGACTTCTCAGAGTTCTTGGGAAGCACAAGGTGGTGGGAGGGGGGGAACTTTACAAGAAAATCAACCCAAGTTTACAGTTTTAGTTTCTTTGCCAATCAAATGCTATAGTTAAGAGAGCTTCTATGCTTGTATAGTGAGATCTATGTTACTAGATCATGAAAAGAAAAGGTTTATATATTTTCCTTCTGTTGACAATATTGGTCTCCCTTTGGTCTGCACTGAGGGGGGGAGGGGCATTAGTTTTAGTATCTGTAACAGTAACTTTTTTCATAGAGCCCTTCCAGTTTTAAGTTGATCACTTCATATTTATCTCATTTAATCCATCCACATCCCTATGAGATTGACATCATCATACCTGTTTAGCAGGCCAGATTAATGAGGATAATTTGCCCAACGTCACATAGTGAGGGGCAGAGTCTGGATTTGAACTTAACCAGTCTGTCTCTAGTCTCAACCATCACACCATGGCTTCTTTCCAAACTAAAGATTGTTCCCAGAGCCTGGCATGAATGTACTTTGCCAAGATTAAGAGTCTCAGTGTTTTATCAGCTGAGCCAGCAAGCTCTTTTTCATTTTGTGACATACTCTCTATTATGGTGGTGTTTAATGACCTCTTGCAGGATTTACTGGGCTTCCTTTCTCCCCCACTGAACAGTGCAGACAGCCAGGGTGCTCGTGGGTTCAGATGGTTAAGCGTCCCGACTTCAGGTCAGGTGGTGGTCTCGCCGTTTGTGAGTTCAAGTCCCGCGTTAGGCTCTCCGCTGTCAGTGTGGAGCCCACTTGGGATCCTCTGTTCCCCTCGTTCTCTGCCCCTCCCCTCCCCGCTCTCAAAAGTAAATAAAAGCATTTAAAAAAAAAAAAACCCAACCCCAAACTGTGCAGACAGCCAGAGCTCGGATACAGCCAGCCATGAATTGGGCCACACTTCTGCCCCTGCCTCCTGGCCTCATTTTGTGTCTGAGATCTACCCCGTGTAGGGTCTGCTACCACCACCTCGGGCACTGGGGGTGGGGGAGGGGCTGTGAGAAAGGTGAGGTGGGAGCAGAGGGACCTAAGGAAGCAAGGTTCAAGCCCAGCTTTTCGAGTTTTCCATGTTGCCCCTATAAATTCTGTCCATTGGATTTTCTGTCCCGTAGTTTTCTCTGCAGCAGATATTTAGCGTGTGCTACTGTGTTCCAGTCACTCTTCCAGGCAGGGGGTGTCTGAACGAGGACACAGTAAACATACACATAAGGTGGCGAGAGGGCTTTGGAGGAAAATAAAGCTGGGAGAGAGAGGAAGGACGTCTCAGGGCAGGGTGGGAGAGTGGACGGAGGAGGGAGGAGTCGCTTTTTGTATGGGGTGGAAGGAGGGCCTCTCTGAGAGGGTGACATTTGAGCAGGGGTTATGTCGCAGGAATGCCTGGAGAAAGGCCATTTCAGGAGAGGACACGAATGCAAAGGCCCTGAGGCAGGGTCATGCCCGGTGTGCCGGGGGAGCAGCGAGGTAGTCAGTGTGGCCAGACTGTAGTGAGACAGGGGTGCAGAGTGGGCAGCAAGATCAGTCATTAGGCTGAATCACACAGGATTTATAAGCCATTGGAAGGCCTTTGTCTTTCCCTTTGAGGGAAGGGGAAGCGATTGGCAGAGTTTACGAAGAATGACTTGACCTGTATTCCATAAAAGGACCATTCTGTCTGCGCTGTGGAAAATCTGTTTGGGGTTTGAGCGAGGGGAGAAAGGACAAAACAGAGGACACCGATGGGACATTATTGCTGCAGTAATCCATGGGGTCCATTGACAAATTCACTGTGGACTAGAGAAGAAAAGAAAGTCCGGGTGGTTTCCGTGGTTTGAGCCTGGGTAATGGAAGGAGCCTCATGTACTGAGACCAAGGGAGGAGCAAGTTTAGGGAACAGATAAGAAAGCAGGAGTTGGTTTTGGACTTGATAAATTTGTGATCCTCATTAGACATGTAAAATCTAAGGACACAATTAGGCTTTTCAGAAACCGTGTATGGCTGTATATTTTAAAAACACAAATTTCGTTGACTCTTGAAGTATTAGTTTCGAAGGAGACTTTGAGTTTCTCTGGCACAGTCCCTTCGGTTTACAAACGAGAAGTACTAAGAGCTTAAATGGCTGGTACAAATAGCCTTTTACTACTCGGAGCGCAGTACTTGGAGCCAGGAACTATGTTTAAATTACAGTGTTTCTGCTTGTTTGTTTTTTTAAGTTCTAAATCTTGTGCAAGTCATTTATCTGCTCTGTCTTCCATCAAAAAGGATAAGAAAGACTCCCACTTTCTTTGAGGATGTTGAAAATTGCAAAAGTTAGACGTGTTTCCACCCTATCAATGAGAAAAGGTGGAAACGCTGGGAAAATTGGCAGTTCTCTAAAAACCCACCAGAGAGCTGAGGACACAACGAAATGTAAGTGACTTAAAATCCAGAACATAATGAGCCTTCCCAGAAAAAAGAGACATGTAGATACTTCCGTCCATGGTTGGACCGTGGGGGGAAGAAGAGTATGCTCTGGATCAGTAAAGAGAAGCCAGCCAAACTTTTAATGACTGCCTGTGGGCTAAAGTGACAATGTGGAATTTTTGAAGAGCCCAAGCCACAGAGGAAGGCTGTGCCTCCCTGCCACCTCTTTCCGATGGGCCTTCACCAAGTTAAAGGACATAGCGTGCTTGAGGCTGGGGTCAGGGAAAGAGAGCTAAGAATGATCTGGAGGTGGATGAAGCCTTCCAAAGGCTAGAGGCAGGGCAAGACTGGGTAGAAAGCTCTCTGAGGCACTGGGGGCTTTTACCAAGTGTAAAGTGGGGCTGTCACAGGCTGGAGGGCAAGGCAGGGGGGCCCACCCACATCTGAAAGATCACAGACTTCAGAAAGCAACCAGCTAAGGGATTCAGCTCAGGGCTCTGTGAAGATTGACCTGTGCTCAGATCCCGACTTCTCCCTAAGGTTAGGCTCGGAACTCACCCTAAAATGATTTTAAGCCAATCTTGAACCGGCTCTAATAAATACTAAAACAGATCTCAGACCCAGCTCAACCGATTAAAAGGATTCAGTTCCCCTTACCTCCCCACCCCCACCTAAGCAACCTAATTAAGAAAGGAACTGCCCTTTATGAAGGTAAATTAGTCTGGGTTTTTTTTTTTAATTCAAGTATTATTGACATATAACATTGTTTCAGAGGTACAACATAATGATTCAGTATTTGTATATGTTGAGAAACAGCTACCACAATTGGAATAGTTAATGTCTATCGCCATACAGATTACCAAAAAGTTTTTTTTCTTGTGATGAGAACTTTTAAGATCTACTCTCTTAGCTTTCAAATATATGCAGTACAGTATTACTACAGTCGCCACGCTGTATGTTACATCCCCGTGACTTGTTTATTAAATTTTACAACTAGAAGTTTTTACCTTTTGACCCCTTTCACCCATCTTGCACACTCAACCACCCCTGGCCTCTGGCAACCACAAATCTGTTCTCTGTATCTATGGGCTTGGATTTGTTTGTTTGTTTTTTTAATTCCACATAAACATGAGATGATAGGATCCTTTTCTCTGTGTGACTTATTTCACCTAGCATAATGCTGTCTAGATCCATGTTGTTGCAAATGGCAAGATTTCCTTCTTTTTGTGGCTGAATCCTGTTCCACTGGATATACACCACATTTTCTTTATCAATTCATCCATCAGTGGTCACTTAGGTTTTTTCCCATATCTTGGCTATTGTAAATAATGCTGCAGTGAACGTGGGGGTACAAATACCTTTTCAAGCTGTTTTCGTTTTCTTCAGATAAGTACCCAGAAGTAGAATCTGTATCGTAGGGCAGTTCTATTTTGGACTTTTTTTTTAAATGTTTTATTTTTGAGGGAGAGAATACAAGTAGGGGAGAGGCAGAGAGAGAGAGGAGGGGACAGAGGATCTGAAGCAGGCTCCACTGACAGCAGAGAGTCTGATATTAAGACTCAAACCCATGAAGCGTGAGATCATGACCTGAGCTGAAGTGAAAAGCTCAACCTACTGAGCCCCCAAGGACACCCTAGTTTGAGCTCTTTAAGGATCCTCCATACTGTTTCCTATAGCAGCTGCACCAATTTACATTTCCACTAACAGTGTACAAGGTTCCCTTTTCTGCACATCCTTGCCAACACTAGTAATTTCTTGTCTTTTTGAAACTCACCATTCTGGCAGGTGTGAGGTGATATCTCATTGTGGTTTTAATTTGCATTTCTCTGGTGAATAATGATGTTGATGACCTTTTCGGGTGCGTGTTGGCCATCTGTGTGTCTTTGGAAAAAGATTTAGATCTTCTGCCCATATTTTTAACTGGATTGTTTGGGTTTTTTTTGCCATTGAGTTGTATGAGTTCTTTGTATATTTTAGACATTAACCACTTATCAGATAGATGATTTGCAAGTATTTTCTCCTATCCAGTAGGTTCATTTGTTGGTGGTTTCCTTTGCCGTGCAACAGCATTATTTTTTTTTTGTAGTTTGATATAGTCCCACTTGTTTATTTTTGTTTTGTTGCCTTTGTTTTTGGTGTCAAACCCCAAAAATTGTCACCAAGCCATCATCAAGGAGCTTCCTTGTAGTGTTGTGGTTTCAGGTCTTACATTCTTTAATCCATTTTCAGTTAGTTTTTGTGAAAGGTGTAAGATAGTCGTTCAGTTTCATTCTTCTGCATGCGGCTGTCCAGTGTTACCAACACCACTCACTGAAGAGACTGTCCTATTCCCATTGTCTATTTTCTCCTTTGTTATAAATTAATTGATTGTATATGAATGGGTTTATTTCTAGGCTTCCTAGTCTGTTCTGTTCATCTGTGTGTCTGGTTTTATGCCAGTATCAGACTATTTTGATTATCTTTATAGTATAGTTTGAATTATACAATATGATTGTATATTGAAATATACAATCTGGGATTGTAATACCTCCAGCTTTGTTGTTCTTTCTCAAGATTACTTTGGCTCTTCTGTGGCTTTTGTGGTTCCACACAAATTTTAGGATTCTTTGTTTTAGTTTTATGAAAAGTACTACTGGTATTTTGATAGGGATTGCACTGAATCTGTAGATTGCTTTGGGTGGTATGGGCATTTCTATGAATAGTAATTCTTCCAGTCCATGAAGCATGGTATATCTTTCCATTTATTTTTGTCATCTTCAATGTCTTTCATTACTGCCTTACAGTTTTCAGAATACATGTCTTTAACGTCCTTGGTAAATTTATTCCTAGATAATTTATTATTTTTGATGCAGTTGTAAATGGGATTGTTGTCTTCACTTCTCTTTCTGCTAGTTTGTTATTAGTGTGTAGAAAAACAACTGATTTCTTTATTGATTTTCGTATCCTTTTCTGAATTGAAACTTTGTCAAATTCATTTATCCTGACAGTGTTTTGGTGGAGTCTTTACGGTTTTCTAGATATAGTATAATGTCATCTGCAAACAGTGACAGTTTTACTTCTTCCTTTCCAATTTGGATACCTTTTATTTCTTTTTCTTATCTGCTTCCTGTGGCTAGGATTTCCAGTACTATTTTGAATAAAAGTGGTGAGAGTTGACCTTGGCTTATTTCTGATCTTAGAGGAAAAGCTTTCAGCTTTCACTATTGAGTATAATGATGTTAGCTTTGGGCGTGTCATATATGATCTTGTTTATGTTCCCTCCAAACATAAGAGAGTTTTTATCATAAATAGGCGTTGAATTTTGTCACATGCTTTTTCTGCATCTATTGAGATGCTCTTATGATTTTTAGGCTTTGTTAATGTGGTGTATAACATTAATTGATTTGCAGATGTTGAACTGTCCTTGCCTCTGGGAGTAAATCCCACTTCATCATGGTGTATGATACTTATAATGTATTTTTTTAATTCAGTTTGCAAATATTTGAGGATTATTGCATCTGTGTTTATCAGAGATAGTGGTCTGTAATTTTCTTTTTATAGTGGTTCAGTATCCGTGTAATGCTGACCTTGTAGAATGAATTTGGAAGCATTCCTTCTCTGTTTTTTGAAATAGTTTGAGAAAGATAGGTATTCACTCTTATTTAAGTGTTTGGTAGCATTCACCTGGGAAGCCATCTGGTCCTGGACTTCTGTTCATTGGGAGTATGATTATTATTATTATATATATTTTTAATTTTAGAGTGCATGCGAGTTGGGGAGAGGGGCGGAGGGAGAAAGAGAGCAAGGAATCTTTTTTTTTTTTAAGTTTATTTTAAGAGAGAGAGAGCAAGCAGGGGAGGAGAAGAAAGAGAGACGGAGAGAACCTCAAGCAAGCGCCATGCTGTCAGCACAGGGCCCGATGTGGGGCTCAAACTCACAAACCATGAGATTATGACCTGAGCCCAAGTCGGATGCTCAACCGACTCAGACACCCAACTGCCTCTGTTCTCTGTATTTAAGAATCTGTTATGGTTTGCCTCCATCTCTGTTTTTATCTTTTCTTTCCTTCCCTTCCTCTATGTTCATCTGTTTACTTTCTCAAGTTCCACATATGAGTGAAGTCATATGATATCTGTCTTTCTCTGACTGATTTATTTTGCTTAGCCTAATATCCTCCAGTTCCATCCACATTGTTGCAAATGGCAAGATTTCATTCTTTTTCACTGCCGAGTAGTATTCCCCCGTGTGTGTGTGTGTGTGTGTGTGTGTACATATATACCACATTTTCTTAATCCATTAATCAGTTGGGCTGTTTCTATACTTTGACTGTTGTCAGTAGCACTGCTATAAACATTGGGTTACATGTGCCCTATTAATCAGCACTCCTATATCCATCCTTTGGAGAAATTCTTAGTAGTGCAGTTGCTGGGTTGTAGGGTAGTTCTTTTTTATTTTTTAATTTTTAATGTTTTTCTTGAGAGAGAGAGAGAGAGAGCTACAAAGCATGAGCATGGGGAGGGGCGGAGAGAGAGAGAGAGAGAGAGAGAGAGAGAGAGAATCTGAAGCAGGTTCCAGGCTCTGAGCTGTCAGCCCAGAGCCGCATGTGGGGCTCAGACTCATGGACTATGTGATCATGACCTGAGCTAAAGTTGGATGCTTAATTGACTGAGCCACCCAGATGCCCCAAGTAGTTTTATTTTCCATTAAAAAAATTTTTTGGGGGGCGCCTGGGTGGCTTAGTCGGTTAAGCGTCCGACTTTCGCTTAGGTCATGATCTCGCGGTTCGTGGTTCGAGCCCCGCGTCAGGCTCTGTGCTGACTGCCGGCTCAGAGCCTGGAGTCTATTTCAGAGTCTGTGTCTCCCTCTCTCTCTGACCCTCCCCTGCTCACGCTGTCTCTCTCTCTCTCTCCTAGAAATCAATAAAAAATATTAAAAAAATATTTTTTTTAATGTTTATTTTTGAGAGAGAATGAGAGACAGAGTACAAGCAGGGGAAGGCAGAGAGAGAGGGAGACACAATCTGAAGCCGGCTCCAGTCTCTGAGCTGTTAGCACAGAGCCTGATGCGGGGCTCAAGCAGATCAACTGTGAGATCATGACCTGACCGAAGTTGAACGTTTAACTCACTGAGCCACCCAAGCGCCCCTATTTTTAGCTTGTTGAGGAACCTCCACAACTTTATCAGATACGTCATTTGGCAAGTATCTTCTCCCATTCCATCAGTTATGTCTTTGATTCTTTCCTTTGCTATGCAGAAGCTTTTTGGAAGGTCCTAATACAATAGTTCATTTTTGCTTTTGTTTCCCTTGCCTCTGAAGACATGTCAAGTAAGAAGTTGCTGCAGCCAAGGTCAAGAGTTTGCTGCCCATTTTGGGGTGCCTGGGTGGCTTAGTCAGTTAAGCGTCCAACTTTCGCTTAGGTCATGATCTCGCGGTTCATGGGTTCGAGCCCCGCGTCGGGCTCTGTGCTGACTGCCAGCTCAGAGCCTGGAGCCTGTTTCAGTCTGTGACTCCCTCTCTCTCTGACCCTCCCCTGCTCACGCTGTCTCTCTCTCTCTCTCCTAGAAATAAATAAAAATTAAAAAAAAAAAAATTAAAAAAAAAAAAAGAGTTTGCTGCCCATTTTATCCTGTAGGATTTTGATGGTTTCCTGTCTCGCATTTAGGTCTTTTATCCATTTTGAATTTATTTTTATGTACGGTGAGAAAGTGGTCCAGGTTCATTCTTCTACATGTGGCTATCCAGTTCTCCCAGCACCATTTGCTAAAGAGACTCCTTTTTTTTCCATTGGAAAAATTTTTCCTGCTTTGTCGAAGATTAGTTGGGCATATATTTATGGGTCCATTTCTGGGTTCTCTATTCCATTCTACTGGTCTGTGTGTCTGTTTTTGTGCCAATACCGTACTGTATTCATGATTACAGCTTTGTAATAGGTTAAAGTCTGGGATTGTGATGCCTCCAGCTTTGGTTTTCTTTTTCAACATTGCTTTGGCTATTTGGGGTCTTTTGTGGTTCCATACAAGTTTTAGGATTGCTTGTTCTAGCTCTGTGAAGAATGCTCGTGCTATTTTGATAGATAGGGATTACATTGAATGTGTAGATTGCTTTGGGTAGTATCGACATTTTCATAATATTTGTTCTCCCAATCCATGAGCATGTAATGTTTTTCCATTTCTATGTGTCGTCTTCAATTTTTTTCATGAGCTTTCTATACTTTTCAGTGTACAGATCTTTTACCTCATTGGTTAGGTTTATTTGTAGTAAATGAATAGTATAAACTATTTTATAGTTTTTGGTGCATTTGTAAATGGGATCAATCGCCTAACATCTCTTTCTGTTGCTTCATTATTGGTGTATAGAAATGCAACTGATTTCTGTACATTGGTTTTATATCCTGTGACTTTGCTGAATTCCTATATCAGCTCTAGCAGTTTTTTTGTGGAGTCTGTCAGGTTTTCCACATAGAATATCATGTCATCTAAGAAGAATGAAAGTTTAACTTCTTCTTTGCCAGTTTGGATGCCATTTATTTCGTTTTGTTGTCTGACTGCTGAGGCTACGACTTATAACACTAAGTTAAACAACAGTGGTGAGAGTGCACATCCCTGTCATGTTTCTGATCTCGGGGGAAAGCTCTCAGTTTTTCTCCTTTGAGGATAATGTTAGCTGTGGACCTTTCTTATATGACTTTTATGATGCTAAAGTAGCCTAACTTTCTTGAGGGTCAGTATTAAAGGATGCTATACTTTGTCAAATGTTTTTTCTTCATCTACTGATACGATCATATGGTTCTTATCCTTTTTTCTATTAATGTGATGTATCACATTGTTTGATTTATGGATATTGAACGAGCCCTGCAGCCCAGGAATGAATCCCACTTGATTATGATGAATAATTCTTTTAATGTACTGTTGAATTTGATATGCTAGTATCTTATTGAGAATTTTTGCATCCATGTTTATCTGGGAATTTGGCCTGTAATTCACCTTTTTTAGTGGAGTCTTTGTCTGGTTTTGGAATCAAGGTAATGCTGTCTTCAAAGAATGAGTCTGGAAGCCTTCCTTCTGTCTCTAATTTTTGGAACAGTTTGAAAAGAATAGGTATTAACTCTGCCTTAAATGTTTTGTAGAGAAACCAATTTGACAATAAACTATGAAAGAAAAAAATTTTTAAAATAAAACTTAGATAACTGAAAAAACAAGTAAATAAAATAAAATAAATGTCTTGTAGAATTCCCCTAGGAAGCCATCTGGCCCAGGACTCTTATCTGTTGGGAGATTTTTGATAACCAGTTCAGTTTCTTTGCAAGTTCTGGATCTATTCAAGTTTTCAGTTTATTCCCATTTGAGTTTAGGTAGTGTGTGGGTGTCTAGGAATGTGTCCAGTTCTTCCAGATTGTCCAGTTTGTTAACATATAATTTTTCATAGTATTCTCTGATAATTCTCTGTTTGTATTTCTGTGATGTTGGTTGTGATCTCTCCTCTTTCATTCGTGATTTTCTTTTTGAGAAGTTTGGCCAGGGGGTTATCAATTTTGTTTATTCTTTTAAAAAACCAGTTCCTAAATTCATTGATCTGTTCTACTTTTTTTTATTCTATATCATTTCTTTCTTTCCGTCCGCTCTCTTTCTCTCTCTCTTTTCTTTCATTTAAAAAAAAATTTTTTTTAATGTTTTATTTATTTCTGAGAGAAAGCGACAGCGTGAGCAGGGGAGGGTCAGAGAGAGAGGGAGATACAGAATCTGAAACAGGCTCCAGGCTCTGAGTTAGCTGTCAGCACAGAGCCCAATGCAGGGCTTAAACCCACGAACCGTGAGATCATGATGTGAGCCAAAGTCAGACACTGAACTGACTGAGCCACCCGGGCGCCCCTATGTCATTTATTTCTGCTCTACTTTTTATTATTTCTCTTCTGCTGCTGCTTTGGGCTTTCTTTGCTCCTGCTTTCCTAGCTCCTTTAGGTATAAGGTTAGGTTGTGTATTTTGGGACCTTGATTGCTTCTTGAGATGGGCCTGGATTGTAATGTATTTTCCTCTTAGGGCTGCCTTTGCTGCATCCCAAAGGGCTTGGACTGTCGTGTTTTCATTTTCATTTGCTTCCATGTATTTTTAAATATCTTCTTTAATTTCTTGGTTGACCCATTCATTCTTTAGTAGGATGTTCTTTACCCTCCATGTATTTGGGGGCTTTCCAGTTTTTTCTTCTGGTTGATTTCAGATTTCATAGAGCCGTGATCTGAAAATATGCATGGTATGATGTCAGTCTTTTTGTACCTGTTGAGGGCTGTTTTGTGACTCAGTATCCAGTATGTGATCTGTTTTGGAGAGTGTTCCATGTGCACTCAAGAAGAATGTGTATTCTGCTGCTTTATGATGAAAAGTTGTAAGTATATCTGTTAAGTCCATCTGGTCCAGTGTGTCATTCAGAGCCATTGTTCCCTTACTGATTTTCTGCCTAGATTATCTGTCTATTGCTGTAAGCAGAGTATTAAAGTCCCCTACAATTATGGTATTATTGTCAATAAGTTTATGTTTGTGACTAATTATATATTATGTATTTGGGTGCTTTCATATTGGGGGCAATATAAATTTACACTTGTTAGCTCTTCTTAATGGATAGACCCCTTAATTATGATATAGTGCTCTTTTTCATCTCTTGTTACAGTCTTTGTTTTAAAATCTGGTTTATCTGATATAAATATGACTACTCTGGCCTTCTTTTGAAATCCATTAGCATGAAGGGTTCTCCATCCCTTCACTTTCAATCTGCAGGTGACCTCAGGTCTAAAATGTGTCTCTTCTGGGGCACGTGGGTGGCTCAGTCAGTTAAGCGTCCAACTTTGGCTTACATCATGATCTCACGGCCCATGGGTCCAAGTTCCACATTGGACTCAGTGCTGACAGCTCGGAACCTGGATCCCACTTCAGATTCTGTGTCTCCCACTCTTTCTCTGCCCCTCCCCCAATCATGCTCTGTCTCTATCTCTCAAAAATGAATAAACGTTAAAAGCAATTTTAAATGAGTCTCTTATAGGCAACATAGACATAGATCTTGTTTTTGTATCCATTCTGATACCCTATGTCTTTTGACTGGGGCATTTAGTCCATTTACATTCAGAGTGATTATTGAAAGATATGGATTTAGTACCATTATGTGATCTATAGATTTTGTGTTTGTGGTGATGTCTCTGGTCCTTTGTAGTCTTTGCTGCTTTCCGCTCACAGAGGCCCCGTTAGGATCTCCTTCAGGACTGGTTTAGTGATCATGAACTCCTTTAGTTTTTGTCTTGGAAAGCCATTGTCTCTCCTTCCATTCTCAGTGACAGCCTTGCTGGATAAAGGATTCTTGGCTGCATAT
Organism: Crocuta crocuta; assembly: GCF_008692635.1. Classification (NCBI taxonomy): domain Eukaryota; kingdom Metazoa; phylum Chordata; class Mammalia; order Carnivora; family Hyaenidae; genus Crocuta; species Crocuta crocuta. Next base: position 3,978,721 of record NW_027528417.1, read on the forward strand.
TTTTCCTATGTAGCACATTGAATATTTCCTGCCACTCCCTTCTGGTCTGCCAAGTTTTAGTGGACAGGTCTGCTACCACTACTAAAGTTATGTGTCTACCCTTGTAGGTTAAGGCCCGTTTGTCTCTAGCTGCTTTCAGAATTCTCCTTTTATCTTTGTATTTTGCCAGTTTCACTATGATATGTTGTGGTGTTGACCTGTTTTTCTTGGTTTTGTTTCATTTCTTGGAATCACTTAGTTCTCCAATTCTCCCCTTATGATCTAGTAATTTCCTTTCCCTCTTTTTTTCAGCTTCATTGTTTTCCATAATGTTATCTTGTATTTCATCTCTTCTTTCCTTTGCTTTTTCCGTCCTTGCTGTCACTGTATCTAGTTGATGTTGCATCTCATTTATAGCACTTCTTTTTTTTAATGTTTATTTTTGTTGGCGGGGAGGGGCAGAGAGGGAGGGAGAGAGAGAGAATCCCAAGCAGGCTCTGCACTGTTAGCACAGAGCCGGGTGTGGGGCTCAAACTCACGTACTGTGAGATCATGACCTAAGCTGAAGTCGGACACTTAACTGATTTAGCCATCAAGCTGCCCGCATTTAGAGCATTTCTTAATTTATTATGACTAGTTCTTAGATCTTTGATCTCTGCAGCAAGAAATTCTCTGCTGTCTTCTATGCTTTTTTCAAGCCCAGCTAGTGGTCTTATGACTGTTACTCTAAATTCTTGTTAAGAGATGTTGTTTGTATGTTTTGAGCAATTCTCTGGCTGTGATTTCTTCCTGAATTTTTGGGGGAGAATTCTTCTGTTTTGTCATTTTGGCTAAGTTTCTGTCTTTTGTATGTTTTAATAGCTTGTTATGTGTCCTGCACGAGTACTACCAAACTAAGAGGTACAGTCCAGGGCCTGGCTCTTCAGGAAGTGGTTCTGGTATATGTTGTGTGCTCTCTGCTGTGGCGTTTTGGCTGCTCTGTCTCACTGGCTGGTGCTCTGCACAGCTCCTCCCTGCTGATCGTGCTGGAGTGGTGGCCCTTCGACCAGGTGTGCTTTGTTTTGCTTGTTGAAGTAATCCTGGAAAAAAGGAAAATGGGGAGAGGGGGAGCCTGATCCCATAAAAAGAGAAGAACGAAAGGGGAGAAAAGACCAAACAGATTAAAAGAAAATCTTTTAGGGCTTAAATCCAGAGACAGAGGAAGAACAGATAGAAAAGGTGTAAAAAGATTGGAATAAAAATGCCTGATCAAACAAACGTATATATACACCGATCTACATGCACTCACATATATACTGACCAAAAACAAATCAGAAACTGAGACTGATTCCAAAAGAAAAAAAGAAGAGGGTAGAAGAAAAAGAAAAGAAAAGACAGACAGACAAAATGAAAAACAGAACAACAGCTGTCTTTCGGTGCTGGGGCCGCGGCCGCGGTGCTGGTCTGGCGGCGAGGCCGTCTTGGTCCGGGGTCAGCCCCGCTCCGGTGGGTCCGCAGTTACCTGGCGCAGGTACCGGGCACGGAGGGGCGGGGCTTGGTGCAGGCGGTCCCGCCTCCACCCAGGGCCGCTGTGTGGCTCTCTGGTGATGGGGAGAAAGATGGTGGCCNAACCCAAAGTCTTAAAAGGACCCTGCACCGCAGAGACCCTGTTCTGGTGGAATGAATGCCACTCAGCCTTGCTGATAAAGGGCCTTCCGCTGGCGCCTGCAGGGTCTGTCGTCCTTGGGGAGCCTGTAAACCCTCTTCCCAGGGTGCTTGCGGAAGGGGACTGTTCCCTCCCAGGGCGCCCCTGAGATCCTTGGCGCACCCGCGGCGGGCTCCCTCCTCCCCAGGAGTGCACAGGGTCTGGAGAAAGCTGCGCGCTTCTGACACCTCTGAGTTTCAGCAACTAAGGCTGTTTGCAAAATAGAGACTGGCACCCTCCGTATTTCTTGTCCCCCAGTCCATGCTCGGGAGCGGTGTCCTCTTGTGCTGACTCAATACCGCGCTTTGACAGCCCCCCTCCCTCTTGCCTTCCTTCTGTGTGTCCACAGCACGGTCCCCTCCCCACGCCGGTGCTGCTGTATCTCCCCAGTGCCACGGACCCGCACCTGGGCCCTGCCGAGCCGTCTGCCCCCAGCTCTGGAGATGCGCCTGCACTCCAAGTGATGTGCCCTCAGTACAGCTGTGTTTGGGGGACAAGGGAAATCCGGGGTCCCCTCCTTCTCCACCGTCGTGACTCCCCATATGCCTGGATTCCTTTCTCTTTATTTTTTGTGTAGTAGAGGTTTTGGTTTGCATTTACCACCAGGTTCATATATGGCATCCCGTATATATCAGCAGGCTTTAGTTAAGTTGGAACACATTCTAAAAGCACTGCAGTACTGACCCTCCCTCCACATGAAAACATAATGTACTTTATGTATATGATGTCATATTTTACACCTGTTTATTTTGTAGATCTCTTAAATATAATTGATTTTGCTACTTCTGTCATTTAATCTTCATATTAGCTTTATACCTGATTGATCTACTACCTTTACTGTAAGTTTGCTTTTACCAGAAGTTTTTCCTTTCATAATTGTCTTCCTCTGGTTATGGCTTTTTCTTTCCCACTTAAAGAAGCCCCTTGTAAATGGGGCTTTTCCATTTCTTGTAAGGTCGGATCGGGTGGTGATAACTTACTTTAGCTTTTTGTGTTTCTGTAAAAATTTTTCTCTCTCCTCAGTTCTGAATGATAACCTTTCAGCACGTCGACTGCATCCTGGCCAGCAGTTTCTGCTGACACATCAGCTGACAGCTTTATGGGCTTTCCCTTGACCTTAACTGTTTACTTTTCTTTTGCTGCTGTGACAATTAACTTTAGTTTTTGCCATTTTAATTATTATGCGTCTTATTGTGGCTATCAGGTCAGTCTTTTTGGTGCTCTGTGGTTCCTCAGTCGGGGTAGTGTTTTCCTTCCACAGGTTAGGGAAGTTTTAAGCTCTTGTTTCTTCAAATAAATTTTCTGTTCTTATTTCTGTCTCTTCCCAGAGGTCCCTTAAACCATCCTTATTTTTGAAAATTCTTTTTTTTTTTTACTGTTCAGCTTGGTTACTTCCCATCACCCTGTGTTTTAGATTGCTGATCATGTCTGTATCCTCTAATCTGCTTGTATTTTTCATTTCAATTTTTGTATATTTCAGTTCTGACTGGTTCTTTTTATGTTTTCTGTTTCTTTGTTGAAATCCTCACTGAGTTCGTCTCTTCTCTAATCCAGTGAGTATCTTTATGAGCATTACTTTGAACTCTTTATCAGGTAGATTGCTTATCTCCATTCATTTGGCAATTCTTCTGGTGTTTTATCTTGTTCTTTTGTTTGGTCCATATTCCTCTGTCTCCTCACTCTGCCCGACTCAGTGTTTCTATGTGTTGGGTAGGTCAGCTAGGTCTCCTGGTGTTGAAAGTGGCGACCTCACGTAGAAGGCGTTCTGTGGCGCCCAGTGGCACAGTCTCTCCAGGTCACCAGACCCAGGCACTCCAGGGGTGTCTTCTGTGTGGACTGCATGTGCCCCCCAGCTGTGGCCGAGTGCCCACTGCTGCGGGCATGCTGGTGGACAGGGCTGGCCCCAGCGGGGCTGGTCGATCGGCCCGGCTGTAGCTGCTCTGGTTGTGCTGGTGAGTCACTCTGGAGGAGTGCGGATCCTGGCCCGGCTCGCCTCCTGTGTGTAGTAGGGTGGGGGCTGCTTCAGAGGGACATCTGTTAGGGCAGGTCCACAGGGGAAGTGCAGGGCCGGGCAGATGGCACTCGGAAGGTAGATGGAGGGTGTAAGAACTGGCTCCCACAGCATGAGGCCGGTTAGACGAAAGAGGGCAAGAGAAATGACAGCACCAGCACTTCTGTTCCCCTAGAAAGCGCTTACAGGTCCCTGCTTCTTCACTTCCTAAGATCAGTGTGAGTCTCCTCCATGGGTAAACCAGGCACCTTTCAAACTGCTGCTTCCTGGTTTCTGATAACCTCTGGCTCCCCCAGAGGTAAGCCCTGCTGATCCTCAAAGCCGGACCGGACCGTGCGGGGCTTATCTTCCTGGTGTAGACCCACAGGGTAGGGAGTGCCCAGTGTGGTTCTTGATCCCCTCACTCCTCCATGCCTGTGCTAGCCCTGCCGTGTGTGGGTCACCATTCCCGGGTTTTGATTCTTGCCCGTGCCTTTGCCCCGCCCACCCTGTTCTGTGTGGCCTTCTTCTGATGTCCTTAGCGGTGCAAGATCTGTTCTGCCAGCATCACTTCCAGAGTGAGTTCAGTTCCATGCAGCTGTTGCCATCGTGTGCAGCCGGAGGACGAAGCTCAGCTTCCCCCATTGTGCCGTCTTCTCAAGCATTTGGAATTGCAAATGGGGTTGTTTTCTTAATTTCTCCTAATAGTTTATTATTAGTACATAGAAACACAGCAGCTTTCCATATATTTTATATCCTGAAACTTTACTGAGTTTATTAGTTCTAACAGGCTTTTGGTCAAGTCTTTAGGGTTTTCTGTATATAATATCATGTCATCTGCAAATAGTGAGTTTTACTTCTTCCTTTCCAATTTGGATTCTTTTTATTTCTTTTTCATGCTTAATCACTCTGGCTAGGACATCCAGTACTGTGTTGAATAAAAGTGGTGAGAGTGGGCATCTTTGTCTTGTTTCTCATCTTTGAGGAAAAGCTTTCAGTTTTTCACTGTTGAGACTGATGCTGGCTGTGGGCTGGTCATAGACGGCCTTCATTAGCTTGAGGTACATTTCTTCTACACCCGCTCTTTTGAGAGCTTTTATCATAAATGGATGTTAGATTTTTCCAAGTATCTTTTCTGCACCTTTTTAGATGATCATAGGATAATTATCTTTCATTTTTGTAATGTGGTTTATCATATTGATTGATTTGTGGATGTTGCATCCCTGAAATCCCACTTGATCGTGGTCTGTGATCCTTTTAATGTATTGGTGAATTCAGTTTGTTGGGGATTTTTGCATCTGTATTCTGGTGGCGTCCTTGTCTGGTTTTTGTATCAGGGTAATACTGATTTTGTAGAATGAGCTTGGAATTGTTCTCTCTTTTGTTTTTTGACAGAACTGGAGAAGGATTGATATTATTAAAATTTTTGATAGAATTCACCAATGAAGTCATCTGATCTGGGATTTTTGTTTGTTGGGAATTATTTGACTACTGATTTAATCTCCTTACTAGTAAGAAGTTGGTTCAGATTTTCTGTATCTTCATGATTCAGTCTTGGTAGGTTGTATATTTCTAGGAATTTATCATTTCTTTTAGGTTGTCCAATTTGTTGACATATAGCTTTTAATAGTCTCATATTTCTTGGTATTTCTGTGGTAATCATTGTAATACGTCTTTCATTTCTGTTTTTATTTGCATCTCTTTTTCTCCTGATGATGAGCTTGGTTGGAGGTTAATTTATCTTTTTGAGGAAACAGCACTTGGGCACCTGGGTGGCTCAGTCGGTGAAGCATCCAGCTTCAGGTCATGATCTCATGGTTCATGGGTTGAGTCCTGCATCAGGCTCCATGCTGACAGCTCAGAGCCTAGAGCCTGCTTGGGATTCTGTGTCTTCCTGTCTCTGCCCCTCCCTTGCTCACGTTCTATCTCTCTCAGAAATTAATAAACGTTAAAAATAATTTTTAAAATCAAAGAAAGCACTCTTAGTTTCATTGAACTTTGTAAATTACTGTTTTCTACATACCATATATGACATGAAATAACATAAGACAGGCAAAGAAATAAAATATCAGGAGAAGAGATAAGAGAAACAAAGTCAGTGATGGTCCAGATGTTGAACATGAATGAACAGAAGATATTAGCAGGAAAATGGAAAACTATAAAAAGAACCAAAATGAAAAATATATCAGAAGTTAAGTATTCATTTGATAGTCATAATAGTAAATGGGACATAGTTGGCAAACCCCAAGCAAGCTAATACACAGAGAAGTCTAAACTTAGGCAAGTCATAGTCAAATTGCTAAAAATCAGAGATTTTTATAAAGGAGGTAGAAAAAAATAATACATAAATGGAAACAATAATATGAATTGATAGCTGACATCTTTTCAGAAACAATGCAGACCAGGGGACAATGGTATAACTTTTTAAAGTGTGGTTTTTTTTTTTTTTTTTTTTTTTTTTAATGCACACATGCTCACTTGGAATTCTGTATTCAGGAAAATGTCTTAAAAAATGCAATAAAAATAAAGATATTTTCTGGAAGACAAAAACAAAGACAGTTTGTCTATAGCAGACTTATAAAATAAAAAACATTAAGAGAAGTATTTCAGTGCTGAAGGGAAGTGATAATAAAAGAAGCTTAGATCTGAAGGAAGGAGTGAATTATACTAGGAAGGTAAATATGAGATTAAATTATTAAAACAGGTCAAAAGATTATGGCTGCATAAAACAAAAATAATAGCATTGTATTATTGGATACTTAATATAAAAAGTAATATATGTAACTATAAATGCAAAACAGATATGAGGAAATTAAGTTTGTGATAATCACTAGAGCAAACATTAAAGATAAAAACACATAGCTATTAGCCACAGCTAAAGCCACACACTAAGGAAATTGAATGATACTGCTTTTTCAAAAAGTAGGAAAGCAAGAACAAACAACAAGACAAATGGAAGATAAATACCAAGATGGTAGACAAAATGAATCAAATCAAGAAGTACATTAAACATAAGTAGGCCATACACTCCATTAAAAGTTAGCAATTGTCAAACTGGATAAAATAGCATGGCTCAACTATGTGCTGTCTATAAGAAGCACTTTATTTTTTTTTTAAGTTTATTTATTTTGAATGAGTGAGCATGAGCAGGGGAGGGGCAGAGAGGGAGACAGAGAAAATCCCAAGAAGGCTCCAGGCTGATAGTGAGGAGCCCAACATAGAGCTCAAGCTCATGACTGTGAGATCATGACCTGAGCCAAAATCAAGAGTTGGATGCTCAACCAACTGAGCCACCCAGGCACCCCTATAAGAAACACTTTAAATATAAAGGCACACCAAGTGTTCATCAATGGATTAAAGGATAAAAACGGTGTGAGATACAAATATAGATATATTGCATAATGGAATATCATTCAGCCATTAAAAGGAATGAAATCTTGCCATTTGCAACAACATGGATGGAGCTAGAGAGTATAATGCTAAGGTAAATAAGTCAGAGAAAGACAAATACCATATGATTTCAGTCATATGTAGAATTTGAGAAACAAAACAAATGAACAAAGGAAAAAAGGAGACAAACCAAGAAAAAGACTCTTAACTACAGAGAGCAAATTGATGGTTACCAGAGGAGACATAGGGGGAGGGGTGAAGTAGGTAATGGGGATTAAAGAATACACTTATGGTGAGCACTGAGTAATGTATACAATTATTGAATCACTAATTGTACACCTGAAACTAATATAATACAATAAACTATACTGGAATTAAAAAACAAAGTAAAACAAGATGTGATATGTGTATGTGTGCACAAATATATATGTGTGTACATATATATATGCATATATAATTAACCGTAAGTGATAACCACGCTTATTGAGGTGAGCTTTTGTAATACACGTAATTGTCAAATCACTGTTTTACACCTGAAACTAATATCTGTTTAAGAGTTTTTTTTTTTTAATGGAGTGCTATGACTCTTAACAAAAATATTAGTGAGGAGGATCAAAGATGGTGGTGGAGTAGGAGGACCCTAGGCTTTTCTTGCCCCATGAGCACAACTAGATAACTATAAAATCATTCTAAATACTGTCAGAAATTGGCCTGAAGACTGACAGAACAAACTCTACAACTAAAGGGAAAGAGGAGACCACTTTGAAGGAGGTAGGAGGTGCAGAGACATGGTTTAAGGGTGAAATGGATCACCAGTGCTGCAGAGGAGGGGGAGCGGTGGTCATGGAGAAGGACAGGAGAGAGAACACACACAGAGAACAGTTCCCCAAAGCCGTTGGTTTGGAAAATGAGAGGGGCTGAATTGAGTGAATTATTGCAAACAGCAGGGCCTAAAGCTTGGAGTTTGAAAGTTCAGTGGGCTTGGCTGGGATAGAGCTGGGGAGGGCACTGCCCAGCTCCTGGAGAGAAGGCAGCCAAACAACTGGGGACAGACAGTGTGGGAAGAGCAATCTGAAGAACACTTGGGTCACACAGTGGGGAGAATATTCACTTGTCTTGGAGAGTGTCTCTGGGAGACAGCATTCACAGAGATGCCTCTTCAGGAACAGGGGAGCTGGCTGGTGCCATTTCCCTCCCCCATCCCTCATAAACAGAGCATACACACAGAGCCACTAGTAGAAGGCAATGCCATGCCAACACTGGCTGACTAACTTGCTTACCCCAAGCCCCAGCTCCTCCAGCACTGTGGCAGGACTGCCCTTCTTAGTCAAACTTGCCTCAGTCCCAGTGTGGCGGGAGCCTCTCCCAGAAGACCAGAACAAACCACATCTCCCAACCAGAAGGTTCTTCAAGGCCTCAGTTCTAGTGGAAGTAGCATCAGGTCTCATTTAACAAGCAGACCAGAGCACATTTAGTTAAAACTTGTCACATTGAGGCCAGAGACCCAATACTGCCCACAGCAGGCAAGGAGAACCTCTGCAGATGACTAGCCTGAAGGATCGAGCAGCCAAAACACAACAGCAGAATGCATGCAGCATATACCAGAAACACCTTCTGAAGCATCAGGCCCTGGCCACTACATGACCTCTTCTTCATAAGGCCATTACTTTCAGGAGCAGTGCTTTTCTAACAGAGAAGAAGGCAGAGACTTCTACAAAATACCAGGATGGAGGAATTTATCCCAAATGAAAGAACAAGATAAGGCCATGGCCAGAGATCTAAGTGAAACATATATAAATAACATGCCTGATGGAGAATTTAGTGCATCATTCATAAGGATACTCACTGGGCTTGAGAAAAGAATAGATGTCAGTGAGACCAATCACTCAGAAGTAAAAGAGTTAAATAAGAAACAGAGATGAAGAATGCAATAAATGAGATTGGAAACAGGCTTGATGCAATGATTAGTAGAGAAACGAATTAGTGACCTAGAAGACAAAATAATGGAAAATAACGAAGCTGAGCAATAGAGAGAAAGAGGAACCATGCAGCATAGTTCCTTTTAGAATAGACTTAGGGAGCTCAGTGACTCCATCAAAGGTATTCATATTATAAGAGTCCCTCCCAGAAGAAGAGAGAGAAAAGGGGGAAGATTATTTCAAGAAATAATAGCAGAGGGGAGCGTGGGTGGCTTAGTCGGTTAAGCGTCCGACTTTCGCTTAGGTCATGATCTCGCGGTTCGTGGGTTCGAGCCCCGCGTCGGGCTCTGTGCTGACTGCCAGCTCAGAGCCTGGAGGCTGTTTCAGAGTCTGTGACTCCCTCTCTCTCTGACCCTCCCCTGCTCACGTTGTCTCTCTCTCTCTCTCTCCTAGAAATAAATAAAACATTAAACATTAAAAAAAAAAAAAGAAATAATAGCAGAAAACCTCTGTGATCTGGAAGAGGAAACAGCCAGCCAGATCCAGGCGGCTCTGAGGACTCCCAACAAAGTCAACAAAAGCAGGCCAACACCAGACTTATAGTAATTAAATTTGCAAATTTTAGTGATCAAGGAAAATCGTAAAGTCATCAAGGCAAAAGAAGTCCTTATAAGGGAAAACCCATAAGGCTAGCTAGAGATTTCTCAACAGAAACTTGGCAAGCCAGAAGGAAGTGGCATTTAGTACATTCAAAGTGCTGAATGAGAAAAATCTGCAGCCAATAATATCTAGCAAGTCTGTTTTTCAGAATAGAAGGAGATATAGAGTTTCTCAAACAGCAACTAAAGGAGTTCATGACCACAAACCAGCCCTGTAAAAAATATTAAAGGGTTCTCTCTGAGTGCAAAGGAGAGACCAAAAGTGACAAAGACAGGAAAAGATCAGAGAAAATCTCCAGAAACAGCAACAAGTAGTAAAATGACAATAAATACATATCTGCCAGTAATTACTTTGAATATAAATGGACTAAATGCTCCAATAAAAAGACACAATGGATATTAAAAAAACAAACAAACCCGCAAGACCCATCTATATGATGCCTACAGGAGACTCATTTTAGGCCTAAAGACACTTGCAGATTGAAAATGAGGGGGTGGAAAACCATTTATCACACAAATGTCAAAAGAAAGTTGTAGTAGCAATACTTTTATCAGACAAACTAGACTTTTTAATTCTTGTATTGTTTTAATCCTGCTTTGGTGTCAGGGAGGTACTGGCTGCATGGAATGATTTTGCATGTTTTCCTTCCATTCTGTTATTTGTAAGGTTTTGATAAAGATTATCATTAATTTTTTTTTTTAATGTTAGGTAGACTTCTCCAATGAAGCTGTGTGGTCTTGGCCTCTTCCGTGCTAGCAGATTTTTGTTTCCTAATTCAACTTTCATTCTTTTTATTGGTCTAACAAGATTTCCTGTGGATTCAAGATCATGATGGAATCATTGTAGTTTGTGTGTTTTTGGGAATTATCTGTTTTTCCCCCTAAGTTGTTAGTATATAATTTTTTATAGTAATCCATTTTCATAATTTATTTCTAAGGTTATCTGTTGTATTGTTTTCTCTTCCTCTTCTCATTTTGGTTCATGACTACTAAACTTTCCTCCCTTAGTTAATGTAGTTAAAACATTGCCAATTATTATTTTTTTGGAAAAACTGATCATTACTTTTAATATTATGTTATTGTTTATTCTGGTCTCTATTTTATTCATTTCTGATTTTTCATCCTCTACTAAATTTCAGCTAAGTTTCTTCTTTTTCTATGTCCTTGTGGTGTACTGTTAAATTGTTTATTTGAACTTTTTTCTTTTCTTTTTTAATATTTATTTTTGGGAGAGCACAAGTAGGGGAGAGGCAGAGTGAGGGGGACAGGGGATACGAAGCTGGCTCTGTGCTGACAGGTTGAGAGCAGCGAGCTTGATGTGGGGCTTGAACTCATGAACCATGAGATCATGACCTGAGCTGAAGTCAGACGCTCAATTGACTGAGCCACCCAGATGCCCCTGAACTTTTTTCTTAATACAAGGATTTACGGCATAAGTTTTACTCTAACATCTGCTTTTGTTGCATCCCATGGGTTTTGGAATATTGTGTTTTGTATTGTTTTGAGACATACCATGATTTGCCATTTGATTTCCAGGTAAGCTGTATGCCCAATGTGGGACCTAAACTCAAGACCCTGAGATCAAGAGTCATGTGCTCTACTCACTGAACCAGCTTGGTGCCCCTTGCCATTTGATTTCTTCTTTGGCCCATTGCTTGTGCAGTAGTGTGTTGCTTGATATTTACATATTTAATATTTACACTGTAGATTTTCCAGCTTTGTTTTATTGTTGAACTATAGTACCGTTGTGGTAGGAGAATATACTTGGTATGATTTCAGTCATCTTGAATTTGTAATACTTGTTATGACCCTTTTTATGTGATTTAACCAGGCGATTTTTTTGTGTGTACTTGAAAATGTGTTGTATTCTTTTATTTTTTTTTAGGATGGAATGCCATATATGTATGTATCAGTATATACAAAATACGTATGCATCAAGTAAAAAAATGTTCATGTTGAAAAAAGTAATAACTTTAACTGGGGGGTACTAATTTATTTTTTATTATTATTATTATTTTTTACAAATAGTTTATTGTCAAGTTGGTTTCCATATAACACCCAGTGCTCATCCCCACAAGTGCCCTCTGAGGGTACTAATTTAAAACAAGGCATATCAGAAGGAAAGCGAGTGGGGGGATGGGTGAAATGGGGGAAGGGGATTAAGAGTACACTTATGAGTAATGATATATAGAGTTGTTGAAGTACTATATTGTACACCTGAAACTAATACAACATTATGTGTTAACTATCCTGGATTTAAATTTAAAAATTTAATTAAAAAATGAAAAAAGGGGCACCTGGCTGGCTCAGTTGGTAGAACATGTGGCTCATGATCTTGGGGTTGTGAGTTTGAGTCCCATGTTGAGTATTGAGTTTACTGAATCAAAAAAAAATTTTTAATAATAAAAACATGAAAAATACTAAAGAAGTAGATAAATTAAACACTAAGAAATAGTGTTTGGTTGCTTTAAAGAGCTATGTAACACATCTTTCACAACAAATATAAAATTTTAAATCTAAGTATAGCAATAATCTAGAAGGTTTTATTGTATATCCAGAAATGTTATATACTAAAATGGCCACAACAACACAGCATAGGGAATAGAGTCATATTGTTGTAATGTATGTCGTGTTGTAATAGCATTGTATGGTGACAGATGGTAGCTACCGTTGTGAAGAGCAAAGCCTAGCATATAGAGAAGTTGAATCGCTTTGTTGTATACCTAAAACTGTTGTCACATTGCATGTTAGTTATACTCAAAAATGTTTTTAAAAATAAAATGGACCCTAAGATTGAAAGTACAAATACACACACACACACACACACACACACACACACATAAAGGCACAGATTGCAAGTAAAAGGATGAAAAAGATGCAAAAATCAGAAGAAAGCTAGTCTTGCTATATTAATATCAGTCAAAGTAGATTTTGGGACAAAGATAATTTCTAGAAAGAAAGAAGGACATTTCATAATGCTATAATGCTGTAAGGGTTAATTCATTAAAAATACATAATAATCTTAAATATATATGCACATAACAAAGCTTCAAAATATGTGAAGCAAAACTCAACAGAACCAAAGGGGGAAAGAAACAAATCTACAATCATAGTTTTAAATAGCAACACCTCTCCCTTACTCACTGATAGATTTGTGGACCAAGAAAAATCAGTAAGGATATAAGAGATTTGAACATCACTACCAGTCATCTTGACGTAATTCACATTTATAGCTAATGATTTGCTTCAGAATGCAGAAACAGCAAAATGGCAAAAATAAGTCCTTCCTTAATAGTAATCACTTTAAATGTAAAAGTATTAAGGATTCCAAGTAAATACAGGCTAGCAGAATGGATTTAAAATCCAAAAACCTATGATCCAATTATGCGCTATCTACAAGAGACTCTTGTTAGACCAAAGACAGATAGGCCGAAAGTAAAAAGATGGGAAAAGACTTTCTATACAAATAGTACTGACATCATGCAAAGTATACTTATGAATAAATAATAAATAAAGGTGATCAGTATATTTTGATAAGTGGTCAGTTCCTCAAGAACCGACTGGATTATAATTATAATAATTATAAGCATATATGCACCAAACAACAGAGCCCCAAAATAATGTGCGGCAAACTGACAGAATGAAAGGAAGCAGACAGTTCTACAATAATAGTTGGAGATTTCACAGCCGTCGTCAGAACTGTTATTTGTTGAGCACTCTCTATTGCCTAGACTGTTCTACCTTTTTATGTATGTGGATTCATTTAACTCACAGCATCCCTTGTGGCAGGTTCCATTATCCCATTTTATAAAAGAGGAATCATGACATAGAAAAATTAAATAATATACCCACGGTAACAAAGAAGTACATGACAGAACCTGGATGATAGACTCAGTAAATTAAACTTGGTTCTTAGAGGTTTTCTATTCAAACCTCCCACTGAAAGAAGGGATTTTTTTTCTTCAGCATACCTGGTTCTGTGACCCACAGGAGTACTGTGGACAGAATATCACTGTTTGAAAGAGTAAAATATTCTAGCATGGGCTATTCTAATTGCCAGACAGTTCTTTCCTATGCAGAGTTGAAAGTTTATAACTTTGATTTACTCATCTTTTTTTTTTTTTTTTACTTTTTAAAATTTTTTTATTTTACAAATAATTTATTGTCAAATTGGTTTCCATATAACACCCAGTGCTCATCCCCACAAGTGCCCTTCTCCATGCCTATCTCCCCCTCCCCCCACATCCATCAGTCCTCAGTTTGTTTCTCAGCATTCAAGAGTCACTCATGGTTTGCCTCTCTCCCTTTCCCCCACCATTTCCCCCCTTTTTCTCCCCCATGGTCCTCAGTTAAGTTCCTCCTAGTCCTCCTATACATGCAAACATGTGATATTTGTCCTTCTCTGCCTGACTTATTTCGCTCAGCATAACACCCTCAAGGTCCATCCATGTTGCTACACATGGCCAGATTTCATTGTTTCTCATTGCCATNCTCATCTTTGTAATAACAGAAAATAAGCCCATCCTTCTCACAGCTACTGAGGTATGTGAAGATTGTCATGGTGTCATTCCCCATCATCCTCAACACCAGTTGGACACGTCAGTACCATACTTTCAGTGATAGGGCAGTTACACGGCAGGTCAATAAGTAGATAGAAGACTTGAACACTATCAAGCAGATAGTCTTACCGGAGATATAGAGAACAATCCACCCAACAGCAGTAGGATATGTATTCTTCTCAAGTGCACATGGAACCTTTACTTTTTTTTTTAATATTTGTTTATTTTTAAGAGAGACAGAATAGGGAGGGGCAGAGAAAGAGGCAGACACAGAATCTGAAGCAGGCTCCAATCTCCAAGCTGTCAGCACAGAGTCTGAGTTCTTGGCTCAAACCCAAGAACTTTGAGATCGTGACCTGAGATGAAGTTGGGCACTTAACTGACTGAGCCACCCAGGTGCCCCAGAACCTATTCCTATTTCTATGGAACCTCTGTTCTCCAGGGTAGACCTTATATTAGGTCACAAAAGTAGTTTCAAAAGATTGACATCAGAGAACTCTGACCTCTGATAGAATGAAGCCAGAGAGAAAAAACAAAAAAGGAAATGTGGAAAATTCAAATATGTGGAAATTGAACAGCACACTCTTATACAACAAATGGGTGAAGAAATAAAAAGGATTTTAGAAAATAATTTGAGGTGAATGGAAATGAAAACAACATATCAAAACTTATGAGATGCAGTTAAAGCAGTGATCAGAGGAAAGTTTAGAGTTGTAAATGCCTACATTAAGAAGAAAGGGAGCACCTGGGTAGCTCAGTCCATTAAGCATCCAACTCTTGATTTCAGCTCAGGTCATGAACTCCTAGTTTGTGGGATTGAGGCCTGCATCAGGCTGACAGCATGTGGCCTGCTTGGGGTTCTCTCTCCCTCTCTCTCTGTCTTCCCCCCGCCCCCTGCCCACTCCCTGCATACCCCTGATCAAGATATCTCTCTTTCAAATAAATAATAGATTAAAAAAAAAAAAACAAGAAGGATTTCAAATCAGTAACCTAACTTTACATTTCAAGGAACTAGAAAAAGGTAAATTATCTAACACAGTGCTTAATGGAGCTTGGAATACAGTAGGCACTTCATAAATGTTAGTATTTCCCTGTTAGAAGGTGGAGGAGGGTTAGTAATGTATCCTGCAGATTGAGAAGTCACTTTAATACTGAAACTCAAAGCGAGCTACCCCATACCACTTACACAGAGTTTTGTTCAGGGTTGCTGCTTGACAGGGTATTGGGCCAGCCGGTGGATGGAGGATCCAGGGTACCACACTCCCATTCTCCACCCAGCTCAGACCTCAAAGCTAATAGAACAAGGGACATTGTGGTGTGGTCACAGGGTGGTTACCTAAAGTGACATCATCTGTGTACCAGCGGATCCATGCTAGGGATCTCAAGTGGACTCTGCACATCATCTCCGCTGGTTATGTAAAGTGGTGCCACCTGTGTGCCCTGGGGGGGGGGGGAGGATGGAGGGCCAGCAGTAGGGCCTGTGTAGTCAGCACTCCTGTACTCACACACACATCACTAAGATTAGTCATTAAAGTACTTTAAAAATGAGTGTTGGATACTATTTACGGCACTTTCTACATCTGCAGTTTAATGGATTAGGATATATGTGGGTGTTCTAAATAATAAGAATTCATGATAGCCTCGCTTTTAGTTTCATGGAGGAAGATTTCATTAATTACAAAGGAAAGTGCATATGAAGAACTGAACAATTACAGTGAACATATATAGAGAAGTATAGGGAAGAACAAAGAAGGTCGAATACATCAAATCAGGTACACACAGCATGCACCCTTCTGGCTGGGGAAGCCGCATGGTAAGCAGCCCGGCTGGAGTCCCAACAGAGGGTCCTGGGCACAGCGTCCTCCCCTCAGGTGAGACTTCCAATTAGCTATTCCTGTCAGGGCAATAGATGCACTATCCATGTATGACTTGTGGCTAGTTATTAAGTTTGCTTATGTGCGGTCCTGAGCGAGCTATTTTTTCTCTGTTTCTTTTATAGTATCTCACGATTAAGAGCCTGGGCATTTGTATATTCCTCTTCCCTCCCTGACCCATCCCAGAGAGCTCAAGGAGGAATGTGAGGCCCATTAACCCCTCATGGTCTCAGGAACAGAGGGGCCAATTCTGATCCCGGGGCCAGATAGAGAGTACAAGCCCACTAAGTCCGCATGATTGCATCTCATGGCTCTGGGCAGAAATGACAAGTCACATGAACAACCTCTATACAAAACAGTGGGTTTTAAAATCCATTTTTTAAATTGAGATATTACACATATACTGTGAATTTCAGCCATTTAAAATGTACAGTCCACTGTGTTTTAGTATATTCACCAAGTGGTGTCTTCATCACCACTGTCGAATTCAAGAACATCTTTGTAACTCTAAAAAGAAACTCCATGCCCATCAGCAGTCGCTCTAGTCGTAGCTGACCACTAATCTATGTGCTTTCTCCACGGATTTGCCTTTTCTGGATGTTTAATGTAAAGCTCCAATACGTGGCCTTTTATGTGTGTCTTTTTTCACGTAGCACAGTATTTTCAAGGGTCATTCCTGTTGTAGTATATCATCAGCACTCTATTCCTTTTTATTGCTGAATAATTTTCCATTGTATGGATATACCACACTTTGTTTATCCACTTATTAATTGTTAATGTTTGGATTGTGTTCACTTTTTTTTTTACTATTATGGGTAGTGCTGCTGTGTTCTGTGAACATTCATGTACAAGTTTTTGTACGGAAACGTGTTTTTGTTTCTGTTAAGTAGTTACCTACTGTTGGAGTTGCTGATTTGTATGGTAGCTCTATGGTTGACCTTTGAAGAACTGCTAGACTGTTTTCCATGTGGTTGTACCATTTTAGGTTCTAGTATCTCCACATTCTTGCCATTATTATTATCTTTTATTTTAGCCATCCTTGTGGCTGGGAAGTACCTCCTTGTAGTTTTGGTTTGCGCTTCCCTAGTGAATAATCATGCTTAACTTATTTTTATGTGCTTATTGGCATTTGTATATCTTCTTTGCAGAAATGTCTATTCAGGGGCGCCTGGGTGGCTTAGTCGGTTAAGCGTCCCAACTTTCGCTTAGGTCACGATCTCGCGGTTCGTGGGTTCGAGCCCCGCGTCGGGCTCTGTGCTGACTGCCAGCTCAGAGCCTGGAGCCTGTTTCAGTCTGTGACTCCCTCTCTCTCTGACCCTCCCCTGCTCACGCTGTCTCTCTCTCTCTCTCTCCTAGAAATAAATTAAAAAAAAAAAAAACATTAAAAAAAAAGAAATGTCTATTCAGATTTTACACCATTTTTTTTTTTTTGAGAGAGAGTGTCATATGCACACCTGAACGGGGGGAAGGAGAGGGAAAGGGGAGAGAGAGAATCTTAAGCAGGCTCCATGCTCAACAGGAGATCATGACCTGAGCTGAGATCAAGAGTCGGATGCTTAACTAAGCCACCCAGGCACCCATCATGCCCATTTTTAAACTGGTTTATTTTTCTTTTGGTTGAATTGTGAGAGTT
Source organism: Crocuta crocuta (assembly GCF_008692635.1). Lineage (NCBI taxonomy): Eukaryota > Metazoa > Chordata > Mammalia > Carnivora > Hyaenidae > Crocuta > Crocuta crocuta. The sequence continues at coordinate 3,996,408 of NW_027528417.1, forward strand.
CTTTGTATATTCTGGATGTAATTCTCTTATCAGATACGTGATTTGCAAACATTTTTTCCTGTTTTATGCATTGTCTTTTCACTTTCTCCATAATGTCCTATGAAGCACAAAGTTGTTTTAATTTGGTTGAAGTCCTATTTATCAATTTTTTCTTTGATTGCAAGTACTTTTGGTGTCATGTCTACAAAACCATTACATAATACAGATCACCAAGATTTATGCTTATGTTTTCTTTTAAAGGGTATAGTTTTAGCTCTTTTCTTTTTAGGTCTTTGATCTATATTAAGTTAATTTTTTATAATTCTTTTTTTAATGTTTTGTTTGTTTTTTGAGAGAGAAAGAGTGCGAGCTGGAGAGGGACAGAGAGAGAGAAGGGGACAGAGAATCTGAAGTGGTCTCTGTGCTGACAGACTGACAGCAGTGAGCCCAACATGGGGCTTGAACTCACGAAGTGTGAGAACATGACCTGAGCCAAAGTCCGACACTCAACTGACTGAGCCACCCAGGCACCCCTGAGCTAATTTTTTAATATAATATGAGGTCGGGGTATAACTTTATTGTTTTGTATGTAAACACCACTTTTCCTGACACCATTTGTTGAAATGTTATTCTTTCCTCCATTGAATTATCCTAATGCCCTTGTCCAAAAGCAATTGCCTATAACTATAAGGTTTATTTTTGGACTTTTCATTCCATTCCATTGATCTGTATTTCTATCCTATGCCAATACCATGATGTTTCAGTTACTGTAGCTTTGTGGTAAGTTTTGAAATCAGGAAGTGTGAGTTCTTCGGCTTAGGTTTCCTTTTCAAGATTATTTTGGCTCTTTTGGGACACCTTGCATTTCCATATAAATCTTAGGATCAACTCTTCAATTAAAAAAAATAGCTGGAATTTTGATAGAGATCTCATTAAATCTGTGGATCAATTTGAGAAACATTGCTAACTTAACAGTCTTAAATCTTCCAATTCGTGAACATCAGATGTGTTTTGTTTGTTGTATTTAATTTCTCTCAACAGTGGTTTTTGTGTGACTTTTTAATATATAAGTCTTGTATTTCTTTAGTTAAATTTATTCCTAAATATTTTATTCTTTTGATGCTGTTATAAATGTGATTGTTTTAATTTCATTTTCAGGGGGCACCTGGGTGGTTCAGTCAGTTGAGCGTCTGACTCTTGATTTTTGCTCTGGTCATTATCCCAGGGTTGGGGGAATCAAGCCCTGAGTAGGGCTCTGCACTGAGCATAGAGCCTGCTTGAGATTCTCTCTCTCTCTCTCTCTCTCTCTCTCTCCCTCTCTCCCCCCCACCCTGTCCCTCTCTTCCATTCGCATTCTCGTTCTCTTTAAAATAAAATAAAACTAAAAACAAAGCATGTTTCATTTCATTTTAGGTTGTTCATTGCTAATACAATTTAATTTTTTAATTTTTTTAATGGTTTTTTTTTTTTTTTTTTTTTGAGAGAAAGAAAGAGAGACAAAGTGTGAGTGGAGGCAGGGCAGAGAGGGAGGGAGACACAGAATCCTAAGCAGGCTCCAGGCTCTGAGCTATCAGCACAGAGACTGATGTGGGGCTCAAACTCATGAACTGCAAGATCATGACCTGAGCAGAAGTCAGGCGCTTAACTGATTGAGCCACCCAGGCACCCCTACAATTTATTTTTGTATAAAAATACTGCATATTTGTATATTCTGTAACCTTGATAAACTCCTTGATTACTTCTAATGGTTTTTTGTGGGTTTCTTAGAATTTTTCATTACAGGATCAAGTCATCTGTGAGCAGAAGCTATTTACTTCTTCCTTTCTAATCAGGATGTCTTTTATTTATTTTTCTTATGTAATAGCCTTGGCTAGAGCTTCTAATACTATGTTGCATAGAAATTGCTGTGTTGCATTTTTACGAAATGGTGATAGGGTATACACTCTTTTATATCCATTAATATTAAAGTGTGGTGACTTCATGAAATAAGTGTCATCATGTCTGTAGAACAGTAATTGGGACTGTTACAATCTAAAAAACATGTAAGCTTTTTTTTTCCCCTTAATTGAGGAACACTCTAACAATGTCTGTGTTTTGTTTTTTCTTTTAGGTTTTCTCAAATAACGATGAAGGCCTTATTAACAAAAAGTTACCCAAAGAACTTCTCTTAAGGTAAATGTAGATAAACTTTAAAGAATTCAGATTGGATTCAGTCAGCAAGGTCTAAGACATTCTTCTTTCTCACTATGAGTCCATAGCATAGAAAAACAGAATTAGCCTAACCGACTTTTTGTTTTTGTTTTATAGAATGCTGTTCAGCTTGTTGTTAGATTTTACTTGGTCTAATCCAGAATGTACTAAGTTATGTGCATAGCATTGGTCTGGATTCTTTTTGTAATGTGGTAGGTATTGTAATCATTTCCAGTAGGGGCCATTGTTTTGGTAACAGTAGATATTCCCAAAGTAGTCAATTACCCGAGGAGAGATGATTACTAAGGTTGTGAGCTTATGACGTCACACACATTTGGGTGTTTTCTAATCAATTTTAAAATAAGTATGGTTAAAATGTTGTCAGTCCAAATATTGATATATTTTTATCCATTTTATGAAAACTATGTGCCAAGTGACAGCACCACAAAACGTGGTTGGTTCTGTAGTTCTGGTGTCACCGAATATATAGTAAATGGGGTTTTGCTTGTCATTTTTTCCAGAGAAAGCTGTCCACCAGCATTTGTCGACCTGAGGCACTGCAGGTTCTTTTGGTGCTCTGCAGTCATCAAAGAAATCTGATTTTAGTTTTGGATGTTATATTTTAATTGTTTACAAGTAGTTAATACATGTATACTGGTAATCTTTGGCATTTCCCAGATGCCACTGATGTTCCACAAAACAAAACAATTTTGTAATCCAGTAAGTATGGGAAACACTGGGTTGACAAAACCAATTTCTTTACGCACGACTTCTCAGAGCCTTACTACTTAAAACACATGGTGATGCCCTCAGATGGATAGGGCTGCCATTTCACACTTACCATGGAACTCTCTTAATAGTCCGTATTAATTCCATCTTCCATTGGAAAAATTTGGGGAAATGCTGACATACAGTAAGTGATGGATGAGATGACTCCATTTCCTGGTTGTGCTAAATTTCATTTTAACATTGAGGGGATGGCCATGAGTTTTGTTTACATGTCAGAGTTTACCACAGAGTCACTCTGTACATATCACAGACGACTCACCTCAGTATGTTAAACTTTTTCTTGAGTCAGAAACAGGGTGAAGCCATAGCTTCCTTGGGTGGTGATCACATTTCAGGGTCTGAAGCGAAGGTGTTCCCTTAGTCATCAGGTGTTGTTTGACACTGTTGTCATAAACTAATTTTACTCAATAAAAAAGAAAATTAAGCCGTGACAGGATCATATGAAAACCACAGCAATAATATTTCAATAAAATACTTGCTGGGATAAGAGAGAGACTATCCTTTGGCATTTCAGATCCTTTTATACTTTTTAAAAAATATTTTATTTATTTCTGAGAGAAAGAGAGAGAGAGAGAGACAGCGTGAGCAGGGGAGGGTCAGAGAGAGAGGGAGACACAGAATCCCAAACAGGCTCCAGGCTCTCAGCTAGCTGTCAGCACAGAGCCCGACGCGGGGCTCAAACCCACGAACCGTGAGATCATAACCTCAGCCAAAGTCAGACACTTAACCGACTGAGCCACCCAGGTGCCCTGTGTCTGATGCTTGATTTCGGATCAGGTCATGATCTCACAAGTTCATGGGTTTGAGTCCCGTGTCATGCACTGATGGTGCAGAACCTGCTTGGGATTCTCTCCCCCACCTCGCTGTCCCTTCCCCGGTTTGTGGGCTCTCTCTCTCTCTCAAATAAACTTAAAACAAAACAAAAAAAAGAACTAACATGGTTGGGTTAGGATGGGCAGGCCGTTACTCTACGAATGAATGGACAGGATGCTATCCACAATGGACTACAAAGTGCATGGTGTTCCCTAGAAGTGTGCAGCTTCATTCTGGGCCTGAACATTTTCTAGCACAGACATCAAGCTGTAATATGAACGTGTCATTCTTATTCCCGGGAATCAGCCAGCTTCAGGCAGACCCATTATTAGTCATTCAGCACTGGGGTGTGATTAAACTCCACTGCTGCCATGAATACTGCTTCTGTCTGTGACTCAGAGCTGCTAAGTTAATATTTTCCCTTTTGATGGAGTTAGCTTTGACACTGTTCTCATCCAGAGAGCAGTTTCTGTCTACTGACAACAAAGGAGGGGGCAGCAGGTAGCATTTCTGTGTTAATGTGCTTTCGGAACTTTTTGAGAAATTTTAGTTCTTTTAAAAGTCCGTGGTGGCCTCAGCTGTCATAAATCCTACAGTTACAGGTTTTGAATCATGCCACCAGGCTCACAATATAGATCATTTTTCGAAAAGAATTGCCACTTGAGACCAAATGTTCGTAGCATGTCTATTCATAGATTAGTATTCCCACTTCTTATTTTGGAGTCTGTCAGGGGAATTTAAATTGTAAAGTACTGACGCTACAGGTCTCCTCTGACTCGTGAGTCTCAAACTTAATTCTAGCCAGCTGCGGTATTTTCATCTTTGTTGGCCTTCAAATCATTTCTGCCATTTTACTCTCAGACTTTAGATTCTCAGTAATAGCAGCTCTCCCCTTTCCTAGCTACCCTTTTCTGTGCAAAATGTTGGAGAAAGGTTTGAGCCAAGTTACCAAAGTAGCCATCTTCATCATCAGCCTCATGGAGCTGAAGTCTTGATTATTTTGCTCAGTTAGATGATGTCTTCATATTTTCAGCGTGTCATCGGCTTACATTCTTACTTCCTATTGTAGATATCTTTGTGACAGTGCAGACGTCCTATTGGTGCTGAATTCCTGCCTACCTTCCATCTTACTTCATCAGTAGATGTGAATTCTTTGACTTTAAAATAATCTTATTTACTTCTAGCCTGGTCGTTTTCTCTCTGCCATTTTTTACTGCATCTGTCACCACCCTCTTAAATTCTCTACTAACTTCCATTACTGATCATATCGATTGAAGCCTCAGCCCCTTTTCGGAACCATTAACAAGCACAGCCTGGAAGTATGTGGGTTTTTTTTTCCATCTCTCTAGATCACTTTGAATCTACTCAGAAAAATCTGTGAGGTTGTTTTCATCTGATCATCTTATTGCTAGTGTTAAGACTGCTCAATATTCTTGACTCCCAGATTCCTTCTACCACCCCATTTTTAGTTTGTAACTTAACACGTTTTTACAATTTTGCTTTTTCTAACCAGTTTTCATTTGTAAATTAAAGGTATTCCACTTCTCCCTCACTACCCTTTATGCTCACACAATTCAACAGCTTGTAATTTTACTCCTCCTGGGGAGTCAGTTATATAATGATTATAACAATGGGAATCGTGAATTTTTTTAAATCTGCATATCTATTAGTGAGTTGGGTTGTCCTTATATTTTATTCTTATTGTCTGTATTACTTTTGGAGCCAGCTTGGTTGAGATTTCTGATCTCCCCATTTACTATTTGTGTGACCTTAAATTTAGTGACTTAACCCTCTGGGCCATAATTTCCTAGATCTATAAAATGGGGATAATAATAGTTCTTAATGGGGTTGTTGCTAGTCCTTAGGGTGCCTGGCAGTTCATGAATGTTAAATAAATGTTAGCCTTTATTGTTATTAATTAATATCAATTTTGGATGCCTGCATTACTTAATAGACGTTGTTTGACAGTGTCATCAATATTAATGCAAACCGATGAAAGCAAGCTGGCCTGCCGTGGACCTCCGCATATGCTACTGCTAACAGTATCTCAGTAAATAACCTGACCGATAAGTAAGTTAACGTAACCCAGCGCCCACTTCACCAGCCTGGACTAATTCAGTCTCGGTGGACGGTGCACACCACCAATGATATTAAACTGACAACTGCTGAGTGGGGCTCATGCAGGTTAGTGGTGGTAGCGTTAACTTTTTGACCTTAAGTTTTTGCTTCTGTTCTGGTTGCCCTCAGATGTTGACGATGACATGAAAACACAGGAGCTAAGGAGTGCTATAGGCAGTAAATATCTTAAAACACTCAGAGAAGGCAAAGCTCTTGTTAGTAATAAATAATAATGAAAGAAACCTCTTAGTAGACACATTTTTAAAAACTTAAATCACCATTATTTAGATCATTTTCTCTCCTTTTAAAATGTATGTGGACACATGAAAAATTAAGTACTGAGAGTGGCTGTTGGCTTGGTGAAAGGAAGGTTTGATTGCCCCGAACAGGAGAGCTGAGCCTAGTAATTCTGGGCAAATGAAATCAGCTACACAATTACATATATTTGGTAGTTTTACTAGTGGGCCAAGGGGAAATTGTAAAACGACTAGGGCAAACATTTTCAAGTTTTCCTTTTCTAAAATTCATAAACCACTTCCATGAGTGAAAATAATCGTGGTTTTTGTTGCAATCGTGGAGTGCTTGTGTATAGTTGCGGGCCCCCAGGAACAGAGCAGTGAAGGGCTCGTCCTGTCGGGGCCACGGCCGAGGGGGCACACCTGCCTGCTGGTCGGCGCCAGCGCCCCGTGGAGGTTTCTGAGACCCGGGCGCCCGCCTCCTGCTCTCTGCAATGCTGTGTGTACGTTCCAAGGCAGCCCAACAGGCAGGATGATGCCCTTAGGGGGGGGTACATACTGCAAGTTCAAGTTTAAGCATCTATGCAGGATTTTCCTTTTGCTTCATGAATTTTTTCATTGTTCGTTTTTATTTCTTACCTGCACGTGGCCATACATGACTGAATTAATGTGTGTTGAAATCAGGTGTGGAAGCTTCAAGGCCTTTCCTTTTCATTACCTCTGCGTACTATTCTATACCATTTTGGGGTTGGCATCTAAGTCCCAACCACGGCAGAAGCAAACCTTGCTTTTTCTAGGTTGGGGTTATACTTACACATTAAAAGTTTGATGTTGTCTTTGGAGGTTTTACATTTATTCATTCATTCATTCATTCATTCATTTATTTTACCTGCATTGAGGTGGCATCAAACATGAGTAAAGCTCCATGGTTAGAAGTGATAGAACTAGTGCGTTCTTGGGCCCCCTCCTACACTGTTGGTGGGAATGTAAACGGGTGCAGCCCTTCTGGAAAACAGTGTGGAGGTTCCTCAAANTGAACTAGTGCGTTCTTTTCCAGAGCTTCCTGCTTAGAAAGTTATGTTAGAGAGCTATCCACTACAAACCTGTGAATTCAGAAGTTACAACAGAAAAGATTGGTAAACTTGACACAATGAATAGTAAAATATGGCAAAATATACCATTACCTCAGATACATAGCACAGTCGTGGGTGAAATAATTAAAATACACATTATAAGCAGGGGCTATATTCTTCAATGCACAAATAAAAAGCTCTTAAATATTAGGAGTAAGGTTGATTACTTTTTTTTTTCAATTTTTATTTTTTTGTTTTGTTTTTTATTAGAGAGACAAAAACAGAGTGCGAGCAGGGGGAGGGAGACACAATCAGAAGTAGGCTCCAGGCTCTGAGCAGTCAGCACAGAGCCCGATGCAGGGCTTGAACCAATGAACATGAGTTCATGACCTAGGCTGAAGTAGAATGTTCAACTGAGTGAGCCACCCAGGCACCCCTTAAGATGGATTATTCTTAAAACAGTTTGAAGACAGTTATGAACAAAGGGAGAAATACAAATGGCCAATTTGCTTGGTCCTCAGTCACGCCCATATTTAAATATAAATCAAAATAATGAGATACTACTTATCTGGCAAAACCCAAAAGTTTGATAATACTGGGTTTTGGTAAGGAGATGGAAGACAGGTCACTCTAAGATACTTTACAGGTGGGAATGTAACCTGCTGTAGCCATTTGGGGGGTCACTAGGGGAAAATCTTCAAAATGCTCAACATATGTATTCACAAATTCCATTTCTGGGCATTTACTAATATATTTGCAAAGACATAAGTATGTACATACCAAGGAAGGATTATCCTGTGTATACAGATTACAGAATTGGATCACTTGTAATTCTTGACCTCTCGTACTTTTCATCAGTGACCCGTGCATTGCCTTTTCCCCCTTCCCCACCATCAAGTTAATATTATCAAGAACTTTGTATTTATGATTCCTTTCTTTAAATTTTTTTATCTTAAATATCTTTGACTAAGCAGTTACAGTGTTTACTTTCGCTTGTGTATTAACTTTGTGGAAAAAAAAAGTCTGCTGAGACATGGTTTTCACTCAAAATTATGGTACTAAGAGTGACCCATGTTGCTTTGTTTCGCTATTATTCATTTTACTTCCGTACAGTATTCTATTGTGTGAATGTATCAAGATTCACTTATTGATTATTCTTTGATAAATGCTTGGGTTTCCCTTGTTTTGTTAGCAAAAGCAGTGCTGCAGTGAATGTCTCCTACAAATACACAGAAGTTTCTCTCAGAGAGAAATTGCTGGGGTGTCATAGGCTATGCAAATAATCAACTTTATTTATTTATTTATTTTTTTAATGTTTTATTTATTTCTAGGAGAGAGAGAGAGAGAGACAGCGTGAGCAGGGGAGAGTCAGAGAGAGAGGGAGTCACAGACCGAAACAGGCTCCAGGCTCTGAGCTGGCCGTCAGCACAGAGCCCGACGCGGGGCTCGAACCCACGAACCGTGAGATCATGACCTAAGCAAAAGTCGGACGCTTAACCGACTAAGCCACCCAGGCGCCCCTCAAATTTATTTTAGTAATACTGTTTTTCCAGAGTGATCTTACCAATTTACCTTCATGCAATCAATGAGAGCCTCTGTTGGGTCACTCACTCTAACCTTTAGTGTTTCTACATGTCTTAAGGGTAAAATAGCATCACATTGTGCTCTTGATTTGAATTTCCTTGAATTCTGGTATTGTTGGGCATCTGTTTATCAGTTGCATTTATTTTCTTTTCTGTGCAATATGTTTTTTACCTATTGGGTTGCTTCTTATTGACTTGCCATTGGTTTTTTTCTCCCTCTTGTTTTTAATACTGTATCTTCTGTATTTTTTTTCATTAATCCACTTTGTGAAGTAATGTCCCAATTTAATAATCTTTGCAAGAGGGCAATTTAGGGTTTTAATGATTAAAACTAATATTTTAGGGGCACCTGGGTGGCTCAGTTGGTTAAGCATCTGACTCTTGGTTTTGGCTCAGATCACAATATCCCCATTCGTGGGTTCGAGCCCCATGTCGGGCTCTGTGCTAACAGCACTGACGGAGCCTTCTTGGAATTCTCTGTCTCTCTCTACCTCTGCCCCTCTCCCCTGCTTATGCTCTCTCTCAAAAATAAAATTTTTTAAAAAAAACTAATATTCATTATGATTATTATGATTTTCTATTTTGTTATTTCTTTATCTTACTAATTCTGCCTCTCTCCTGCCTCAAACCTTTACCTTTAGTGTAAAGTCCATTTGAGTTTTATGACCTAAGCTATTCACCAGAAGTGTAAACTTACTGACTCTTACTCTGTCGCACTGCACAGTGGGTCAGTAATGAATTACTTTTCCAACTTCCTTGTAAATTCTGGGAGCTCTGAATTAGTTCCAGTCCCTGAAATTGTCGTTCTCTAATTTGCTTTCTCCTTGATTCATCCTGCTTCTTGACAATGTCTGTCTTTCACTTATCCTCTTTCACTTAGTTCAACCTAAGGCTTTCTCCCAAGTTCGAGACCATGTTCTCTCCCTCTTGAGTGGGCCTATAGATCCTTTAAGCATTTTGTAACTTCTGGTGTTTGACTTGGATTTTATTTACCATAGCACAGTAACTCTAACATTTAAACTAATTTATATATGTATTTGACATACAATATTACTTCAGTTTCAGGTGTACAATATAATAATTCAATACTTGTGTATATTGTGAAATGAACATCACAATAGGTCTAGTTAATATGCATCACCATACATAGTTACAAAATTTTTTTTCTCGTAACAAGAACTTTTAAGATCTCCTTGCTTTGGCATGCCTGGGTGGCTCAGTCGGTTAAACGTCCGACTTTGGTTCAGGTCATGATTTCACGGTTCATGTGTTCGAGTCCCGTTTTGAGCTCTGTGGTGACAGCTAGCTCAGAGCCTCGAGCCTGCTTCGGATTCTGTATCTCCCTCTCTCTCTCTGACCCTCCCCTGCTCACACTGTCTCTCTCAGAAATAAACATTTTAAAAAAATCTCCTTGCTTAGCAACATTCAAATATGTTGTATGGTATTATTCACTGTGGTCACCATACTATACCTTTCATCCCCATGACTTATTTGTGTTATAACTAGAAGGTTGTATCTTTTGGTTCCCTTCATTCATTTTGCCCACCCCATTTCCCCCATCTCTGGCAACCACAAATCTGTTTTCTTTATCTATGAGCTCAGTTTTTGTTTTGGATTCCACATACAAGTGAGATCATAACAGTATTCGTCTTTCTCTGTGTGATCTATTTCACTTACCATAATGCCCTCTAAGTCCATACATGTTATTGCAAATGGCAAGATTTCCCTCTTTTATGGCTGAATAATACCGTATTACATATCCACTCATCCATAAGCAACTTAAGTTGCTTCCATATCTTGGCTATTGTAAGTAATGCTGCAGTGAACATGGGAATGCAGGTATCTTCTTCAAGTCTTTTTTCATTTTCTTCAGCTAAATACCCAGAAGTGGAATTGCTTGATCATATGGTAGTTCTATTTTTAGTTTTTTGAGGAACCTCCATACAGTTTTCCAGTGGCTGCATCGATTTACATTCCCACCAGCAGTGTAAAGAGGGTCCCCTTTCTCCACATCCTCACCCATACTTGTCATTTCTTGTCTTTTTGTTACTAGCCATTCTGACAGGTGTGAGGTGGTATCTCATTGTGCTTTTTTGATTTGCTTTTCCCTGATGATTAGTGAGTTGAGTACCTTCTCATGTATCTGTTGGCCAACGTGGGGAAAAATGTCTATTTAGATCCTCTGCCCATTTTTTTAAAATTGTTGGATTGGTTTTTTTTGCTATTAAGTTGTACAAGTTCTTTATATATTTTGGATCTTAACTATTTTTAGATATATAATTTGCAAATATCTTCTCCCATTTGGGGGGTTGTCTTTCCACTGTGTTAATGGTTTCCTTTGCTCTGCAGAAGCTTCTTATTTTGATGTAGTCCTGCTTGTTTATTTTAACTTTTGTTTCTTTCCTGTTGGTGTCAAATCCAAAAAATCACCAAGATTGATGCCTATGTTTTCTTTCTTTCTTTCTTTCTTTCTTTTTTTTTAATTTTAATGTTTTTATTTATTTCTGAGAGAGAGAGAGAGAGAGATGCAGCGTGAGCAGGAGAGGGTCAGAGAGAGAGGGAGACACAGAATCTGAAACAGGCTCCAGGCTCTGAGCTGTCAGCACAGAACCTGATGCAGGGCTCAAACCCACAAACCATGAGATCATGACCTGAGCCGAAGTCAGGCGCTTAACCAACTGAGCCACCCAGGCGCCCCTGCCTATGTTTTCTTTTAAGAGTTTTATGGTTTCAAGTCTTATATTTAAGTCTTTAATCCACTTTCAGTTAGTTTTTCTTTATGGTGTAAGGTAGTGGTCCAATTTCATTCTTTGAATGTGGCTGTCCAGTTTTCCCAGAAACACTTACAGAGGAGACTTCTTTCTCCATTGTATATTCTTGGCTTCTTTGTTGTAAATTAATTTGACCACATGTGTGTGGGTTTATAACTGGGCTATCTAGTCTGTTCCATTGATCATATATTTGTCTTTATGCTGATTCCATATTCTGTTGATTACTATAGCTTTGTAATATAATTTGAATTCTGTTGAGTTCCTTCTACTCTCAGTACAGTCTTTGTACTGAGATTAATGTTTTCTGACAAGTTCTTTCTCCTAGCTTGTAACTTGGTTTTTTTTTTGCATTCTTTAAGGTATATTTTAATGAACCAACACCTTTTATGAAGTCAAATATATCAGCCTTTTATGGTTAGTGTTTTTGTATTTTGTTAAGGAACATCTTTCTTACATTGAGGACAGATATATTTACATATATTTTCTTCTGAAAGTTAAAAAATTTTGTTTTTGATATTTCAGATGCTAATCACTCTTGTGTAGGTCTTTATAGGGTAGAATCCATTCTTATTATCTCTTCCATGTGGATTATCAGTTTTTTTTTTCTTTTTTAAACGTTTATTTTGAGAGAGAAAGTGAGAGAGAGATGGAGAGAGAATCCCAAGCAGGCTCCATGGGACCCGACATGGGGCTTGGTCTCACAAACTATGAGATCATGAGCTGAGCCAAAATCAAGAGTTGTACACTTAACCAACTGAGCCACCCAGGTGCCCTGATTATCAATTTTTTTCTGTCTCTTCTGTTGAATGGCCCTTCCTTTCCTCAAAAGAATGCCACATCACCTCTGCATATATTCTTTTTTTTTTTTAAATAGTTTATTGTCAAGTTGGTTTCCATATAACACCCAGTGCTCATCCCCACAAGTGCCCTCCTCCATGCCCATCAACCCCCTTCCCCTCTACCCCATACCCATCAGTCCTCAGTTTGTTCTCAGCATTCAAGAGATCTCTGCATATATTCTATTCTCTAATACCTGTTTAGTTTGTCTTTATTCTGTTCCACTAGTTGATTTTCTGTGTGCCAGTACACACAGAAGACATCTGTATTTTCAAGTAAGTAGGGCCATTAAATGTATTTATCATTGTCTTTATCTGATTTTGGAATTAATATAAGCCTCATGGAATCAAGCTGTAGAGTTTTCAGTCTTTTCCCATTCTCTGGAATAGTCTGTGTGTTTTAGTTTAACTGTTCCTTGAAAGTCTCATAGGACTGAAATTCTAAAATTGTCTGAGCCTAGAATTTTCTCTATGGGAAAATTTTTAACTAATTTGATATGAATAGGATTTTTTAAGTGTTTTATTTTTTGTTGAGTTACTTTGGTAGTTGTATATTTCTAGGATTTGCCCATTTTGTCTGAGTTTTAAAATTACTTGTCTTGATAGGTTTTTTTCAAAGGATATCCTGTCCCATTGTTTCCTATTCATTCATTCATTCAAGTATAATTAGCATACACTTTTATATTAGTTTCAGGTCTACAGTGTGATTCACCAACTCTACATTTTTCAGTGCTCATCAAGATAAGTGTACTCTTAATTTCCAGCAACCACCAGTTCTGTATTTAAGAGTCTGGTATTTTTATTGGTGTCTTCTTTTCTTTGTTTATTTTTTGTTTTGTTTCTTAAATTCCACAGATGAGCTACCCAGGCACCGCTGATGTTTATTTACTTATTTTGAGAGATGGGGGGAACAAGCAGGGAAGGAAAAGAGAGAGAGGGAGGGAGAATCCCAAGCAGGCTCTGCATTAACAGTGCAAGAGCCCAACATGGGACTCACACACCATGAGATCATGACCTGAGCTGAATCAAGAGTTGGTTGTTTAATCAACTGAGCCACCCAGGTGCCCCTGTTAGTGCTTTTAAAGAACCAGCTTTTAGCTTTATTATTATTATTATTATTATTATTATTATTATTATTATTTTGGCTTTATTATAGTTGTTATTATTTTGGCTTAAAAACAGAAATATATTTTCTCACAGTTCTGGAGGCTGGAAGTGTGAGCTCAAAGGGTCAGCATGGTTAGTTTCCTTGGAGGCCTTGCTCCTTGGCTTGGTAGATGGCCGCCTTTTCCCTGTTTCCTCACGTGGTCTTCCCTCTGTTGCTGTCAGTGTTTTAATCTTTTAAAGCGATCGGTCAAATTGGATTAGGGTCCACTCCAAAGACTTCATTTTACTTGAAGTATGTCTTTAAATATCTTATCTCCAGATGCAGTCACACTCAGAGGTGCTTGGGTTTAGGAGTTTAATATTTGAATTTTGGGAGTACCCAATTCACCCCACAGCCGACTGCATATTAGCATATATGTGTGCGTGTGAATGTGTACTCATGTATGTATATGTGTAGTCTGTGGGTGTGTTTGTGCATCTGAATGTATATGTGGACATCTCCTTGTGTGTGTGTACGTATATTGTGTGGACATATGAGTATATATGTGTGTGAGAACATTCCGAGCAGAGGATACACCACTTGAAGAAATCATACTGTGTTTGGGGAATTGTGCACAATATAGTTTTCTTATACTCTTGTCTCGTGTGTATAGTTATTTGTGCTTAGTTGGAAGTGCATGGAACATGGCCTTTTCCTCTGAGCTTTCCCCTACCTGATATTGTATGATTACCCTGCCCTGTCACCACATAATCTACGTAATTATGAAGTCAGTGACTGCTTCATATCCCCGAGAGTGCATAAAGAATAATTTACTTAACCTTTTTGTTGCTTTTTAAAATTGTACAAATAACCTTTAAGTGCTCAAATAACCACGTAAAATTTTTTCTTCTTTTGTTGAATTATTTCTTTATGACGGCTTCCCAAAGTGGAATTCCTGATCAAAGGCGACATTTTAAAGCTCTTGACAAAACTGTTGCTTTCCAAAGGTCATAGTAAGTTTTCTTATCGAAATATATTTGACATGTAACATTATGTAAGTTTACGATATACAACATGTTTGACAGTATGGTTGTCATGCTAGCTTTAGCCAGCACCCCTATCACGTCGTGGAACTGTCGGTTCTGTCTTGTGGCGGGAATAATGAAGCTCTGGTGTCTTAGCAGATTTGGTGTTTTACTGCAGTCTGGTTGTCTGCAGTCCCTAGAGTTGCACTTTCGTACCCTCAAGCAGCATCTGTTCCACCCCTTCACCTCTTTCCTCAGTAATTATTTTACTCTTTGTTTTTATGGCTCAACTTTCTTCGCTTTCCATAAAAATAAGTGATATACACTATTTGTCTTTCTCTGACTGACTTATCTCAGCATATTGCCCTCAAGGTCCATCCATGTTGTTGCAGATGGCAAGATTTCCTTCTTTCTCATGGGTGACTAATACATACGCACACGCACAGACACTACATTCTCTTGATCCATCAGTTGGGCATTCAGGTTGTTTCCGTATCTTGGCCATTGTGAATAATGCCGCAATAAATATGGGGGTGCATATCTTTTTTTGGTATCCTGTTTCCATTTTCTTTGCTTATAATACCCAGAATTGGAATTGCTGGATTATTTGGTAGTTATGTTTTTAATTTTTTCAGGAACCTTCGTATCATACCGTATCCACATCACAACTGTTTCTCCCTTCTCCAGAAGTAACCACTATCTTGACTTTTATAGTTATTACTGTATTTCATTTCTTTTTAGATTTATCACCCAAATGTGCATTCCTAGACATTTTGTATTGCCCACTGAAAATTTCTAAATTTTCTAAGTCTCTGATAATCAGCAGATCCTCTGTTAATCTCTTTCTGTTCCATATATTTTCTGTTGAAGAGCTTGGGTATTTGACTTGTAGAAGTTCCCACAGTCCGGTTTTGCTAATCACATCCTGATGGTCCAGTTTCAACATGTTCCTTTTATCATCTGTCTTTCTTGGCAACTGACATATCCAGTGGCTTGGTCAGACTCAGGTTTTGTCCCTTTGGTAAGATTTTATGTGGTGTTGTATTCTTTCATCAGGAGTCACAAAATTGTCTGGTTTTCTTTTTTTGTGGGGGATGCTGGCATCTGTGTGTGCTTATTGCTTAGACCATTAACTTCTTGGGGCTGAAAATTGATATTCTGAAACTTTTTTCATTTATTAGAATACTTTTTAAAGAGCTATTTCTCTTCATTTCTATTTGATTATATAGTGTTCAGTTTACATTAAAAAAAAAAAGTCAGGATAAATGCCTGATTCTTTGTTTGCCAGTTTTTGAAAGTGAGATATGTGAAGGTATGACATTTGGGAAACAAAACATTTACATAGTTTCACATAATCTTCCACAAAAGGCTGCATGAATTACAAAGGGAAAAGTAGTAATTTTATAAGGAGGCAGTCTGGCAGACAGCAGCTTAACCGAGTGACCACAGGTAAAACCCCCAATAGCAGGACAGATGGACACCATGTGCCTCCTGATACGATGTATAAGAAGATCACAGTCATCCTTCTGTGGCATTTGTGACCAAAATTAATAACGTGAATCTAATCATGAGGAATAGCAGATCCATGCAGAGGGACATCCTATTAAACAACTGGTCTGTATGCTTCAAAAATATGAAAGTCAAGTAACATAAGGGCTGAGAGAGAAATGTTTCAGATTCAAAGAGACTAAAGAGACAAGACAGCTCACGGCAGTATGTGGTCCTGGGCCAGAAAAATATTTTCCTTTTGTTTTAAGGGCCACCAAGGGCACAATTGGCACATTTTTAATATCTGTAGATTAAATCATAGTGTTGTATGCTGTCCTTGTGTTAATCATTGCACTGTCTTTGAAAAAGATCACCCTTGTTTTTAGGAGATACTTGAGTGTTTAGAGGTAAATGAACATCACGTCTGCAATTTCCAAATACTTCAGGGACAATTACATATATGTGATTATATGATATTGGTGAAACTAAGGCATGTTAAAAATTGTGAAATTTATTTGAGCAAGAGTCAGTTTGAATGGGGCCCTGCCAAACCAGGAGTGCCAGGGAAAGGCTTCTATATACAAGAGAGGAAAGCAAGGAAAGGAAATCCTCTGATTGGCTATATACATATTTTTTAATGTTTATTTTTGAGAGAGGGAAAGAAAGACAGAGAGAATGGAGAGAGAATCTCCAGCAGGCTCTGAGCAGACAGCTCAGAGCCTGACACGGGGCTTGATGTTATGAACCGTGAGATCATGACTTGAGCCAAAATCAGGAGTTGGTCCCTTAACCGACTGAACCACCCAGGTGCCCCCTGATTGTCTGTGTCTTAAAAGCCAAGTCTGCTCTTTGTGATTCGTCGTCCATGTATTCTGGTTTCATCATTTGGGGGCATCTGAAGGCTTCAATTTTTGGTTGCTTAGGTAGGCTGCCACAGCATTGGAGTCCCCTCCATCTAACAGGCTCTCTGTTCAATTTAACATCTATCTATCTATCTGGCTGTCTATAAAAATATGGTAATGCAAATACATTATGTTGTTAGCATGTTAGCACTTGGGAAATCTGGATGAAAAGGACATAAGAATTCTTTGTCCAGTTTTTGCAACTTTTCTGTATGTCTTAAATTACTTAATAAAAATTAGTTGATTTCTTAACATCTTCTGGAGGTGGCTTAGAATTTTTAAAAAACACTATAAATTCATGAGTTTAAACCTATTTAATGACTTTTAATTCATCACTAGTATTACTTTTACTGAAATTCAAATGGTCCTATTTTCGGCTCCTGGGTCCTTTCACGACCATAGTAGTTTTGATAGTCTCCTTCCTGACCAATACGCAGATGTATCAGGCCCACTTCATATGTTCCCTGCCCCAGACCTGAAGTCAGCCACTTTCTCAGTAAGTGTTGGATTGTTTTTGTGGAAAGAGCATGTCAAGACTACGATCTAGTTGCTAGAGGTATTTCTGGGCCTTTCAGTATAGTGAACATGTATAGCGAGATGAGAAACTCAAGGTTTCATATTGATATATCTGAGGCAAATTCAGAACTCTAACGTATTACTTTACTTCATCAATCTGAGCATCTATATCTCCTTTCTTCCATACCGCCAGTCCTGGCTCTGACACCAGGAATTACAGAATTAGGTCCTGGATTTGCCCATTTGCTTTCTCCACATCACAGACACGGCAGCCTCAGGATAATAATGCCAGCAAGTTTTCACCAGTATAATTACTGAAGAAAACAATGACATTTTTTGCATATGTTCTTTTTCCTCACTTCTGCTTTAAAATATATTAAATCTACATTGTCAAACATAGCCATCATATATCACACCCTCTCCTGTTTAATTCTCATTTCGTTTATTTAATGCTCACCACCAGTCTTTATTTAAAGTCTGTGTAGTCATTTTGTTGTCTGGTGCTCCTTCTCCCGAAGATTTCTCAGGGAGGGCCCATGGGAATGGTATTCTCCGAAGTCCTGTACATTGATTCAGTTTGTGCCCTTTATACTTGAAAACTAGTTTTGCTGGATGTGAACTTCTTTGTTTATATTTTCTTTTCCTGATTATCTTTAATCTATTCATTTCATTTTCTTATGCTATAAAGCTCTGCATATGTGGTTGGAAAAGGGAGGAGTACTTTAATAGCCTATTCGTGTAATTGTGGATATTTTAATGTGTCACCTAAATTCAACAGGTGGCAATTTCTTAAATATTAGTTGCAAATTGGAATTTTAAAACCATGGCAATCAACTTTTTGTATTTTACTAAGTTAAACTCTCTTGGTCTTTGTAATTTGAATAGCTCTTTTCCTCGTTCAGTGTGGGTTTTGAAACATCATGAATGTATCACTTGAAAAATATTAGTTCACTCAGTTATGCATATCTTCCCACTTTTGACACATTTCATTATATAGTATTAAACCATCACAGTCATTGGGGTATCTGGGTGGCTCAGTAGGTTAAGTGTCTGACTTCAGCTCAGGTCATGATCTCACGTTTCGTGAGTTTGAGCCCCATGTTGGGCTCTGTGCTGACAGCTCAGAGCCTCGAGTTTGCTTTCAGATTGTGTGTCTCCGTCTCTCTCTGCCCCTCCCCCACTCATGCTCTGTCTCTCTCTCAAAAATAAACATTAAAATTTAAAAAATCACAGTAATCAATATTACCATTTCTCTTATCAGGCATATCTTTAACATCTGGGACATTAACAACTCACAGTAGCCAGTATAAGTTTTCCAAAATTCTAATTTTGATTCGAAAGCTTGAATTTGAACATTGGCACAGTTTTCCTTGAAGTGACAGCCTCACTTCATTTTTTATAAAATAGCTCATGTACGTAAGTCAGAATTACCATCATTTATGTCAGTTGTTCTTTCATGTTAAAATGTTTCACTTAAAAAAAGTGACTAGGGACACCTGGGTGGCTCCATCTGTTGAGCGTCCGACTTTGGCTCAGGTCATGATCTCGCGGTTTGTGAGTTCGATCCCCACCTCCGGCTGACAGCTCCAGGTTTGGAGCCTGCTTGGGATTCTGTGTCTCCCTCTCTCTCCACTCCTCCGCCACTCACATTCTGTCTCTCTTTCTCAAAAATAAACAAAAATGACTAGTTTAGCTTTTCTTTCCTAAGACAACCATTTGAAGCTTTTGCATTTTTCTTCTTTTCAGTTTATTGAGTTACACTAGTCCAAGTTAAAAGCAGACCCCTGTGAGGTGAGAAGGCACAGAAGGGAAATTCTGCTCATTGCAAGGAAATCCTCACTTAAGCTCAAGTGAGCAAAAAGCACTTAAAAAACACTATATGGGGCGCCTGGGTGGCTTAGTCGGTTGAGCGTCCGACTTTCGCTTAGGTCATGATCTCGCGGTTCATGGGTTCGAGCCCCGCATCGGGCTCTGTGCTGACAGCTAGCTCAGAGCCTGGAGCCTGCTTCGGATTCCGTGTCTCCCTCTTTCTCTGCTCCTCCCCCCCCCCCTCCCCCGCCTCCTCTAAAATAAATAAGCATTAAAAAAAATTTAGGAGGAACTGGCCTGTGTTCTTGCGCTGGTGACCCTGTAACTGAATTCTCCATATTCTGAGTGCTTAACTACAGCATCACTGCGGCCAAATATGTTCTTAGATGCCTTCACTGGCTTCTTTTTCTCATAATCCTCCGCGGTCTGCCTGCAGTTTCTCTATTGAATCCTTCTGTGGGTATCCGCCTCAGTGCCCTCTGGAAGCGGATCTTCCGCCTTACCTGCATCCGCGAAGGGAGGAAAGAGTGGAGGCTCCGGACGCAGCCATACAGTACTGGGGGGCGGGGCCGGAAGTGGGGGCGGGGCCGGAAGCCAGGGGGNATGTGTACTTACTTTTGTCGCACAGAAATTAAAAAGCTGTGCGCCCCAAAGTCAAGACTCAGTAAATTCAGTCTTCGGTTTCTGCTTTGTCAAGGACATTCTTCCTTGAAGCTTTTTGTTTTGTTTTAAATACTGAAGGGCACGGCATGGAAGGCTGAAATGACTCTTAAGTAGTTTCATGCCACTGCTTGATTTGTGCTAAAGAACCAGCAGTTTAAACAAAAAAGAACCAGCAGTTTTATCCCCCGTTTTTTTTGCAGCATGAGGGTGGGTGTTCATACGGAAAAGGTGCATAACGTCTGAGAAGGGCTCGGACCTGTGGAAGCCCTGGAAGAGGCTCAGATGGCTGTCATGGGCCGGGGGACGTACTTTGAGGATTGCTGTCTTTTTTCCGGTTAAAAATCTTAAATCTTGAGGCATAATTGAGATCCAGTATCTTACTAGTTTCAGGTGTACATCACAGTAACTTGACTTTTTTATACATTGGGGAACAATCCCCATGATAAGTCTAGTTACCATCTGAACAAACTTACTACAGTATTATTGACTACATTTCCTAGATTGTGCATGACATCCCATGACTGACATCTTGTGTAACTTTAGTTAAATGTTTAGTAAGTGTGGTATCTCATTGTGGCTTTAATTTGCATTTCTCTAACGACTTGTTGAGTATTTCTCATGCCTTATTTGTCATCTATATATTTTCTCTGGTGAATTGTTCAATATTTTGTGCCCTTTAAATTGGATCATTATTAAGTTTTGACAGTTGTTTCTATATTGGGGTTACTAGTCCTTATCAGATGTGTGTTTTGCAGATATTCTCTCCCAGTCTGTGCTTGTCTTTTCATTTTCTTAACAGTGCTGGATTGTTCACCTAGTTTTGTTTTAAAAATTTTAATGTGTATTTTTAAGAGACAGAGACAGCATGAGTTGGGGAGGGGCAGAGAGAGAGGGAGACCAGAATCGGAAGCAGGCTCCAGGCTCTGAGCTGTCAGCACAGAGCCTGACGTGGGGCTCAAACTCACCAACCATGAGATCATGACCTGAGCTGAAGTCGGACACCCGACCAACTGAGCCACCCAGATGCCCCTTACCAAGTTTTGTTTTAAATGGTACTTTTTTTTGTATTGCTATGTAGTTGCTATGTTTTGTTTATTTATTTAAGAAAGAGCATGCGAGTGGAAGAGAAGGGCCGAGGAGGAGCGGGAGGGAGGAAGAGAGAGAGAATCTTAAACAGGCTCCTTACTCAGTGCAGAGCCTTAATTACATGGGGCTTGATCCCATGACCCTGGGATCACAACCTGAACCAAAATAAAGACTCCGGACGCCCAACTGAGTGAGCCACCAGGTGCCCTTAGTTGCAGTTTTTATTTGGGGATTTGTTGACAATTCAAAAACTATGTCCCTACCACTAGCACCTTCCCGGAATCCCCCATCAATTATTTAGAAGTGTTTCTTAATTTCCAAATATAGGATCATTTTAATTTTACATTTTTTATTAATATCACAGCAGATTGCACCATATCATAGCAGATAGAGAATGGTCCGTATATTTTTTCTTTGAGATTTTTCAGCACTTGTTTTGTGTGTGCTTTGGAAGAATATGTGCATTGTCAGATGTTATAATATCATTTATGTTGATTAAATTTGTTTTACAAGGGGCACCAGGTGACTCTTGATTTTGGCTCAGTTCTCACGGTTCATGGGTTTGAGCCCCACATGGGGCTCTGCACTGGCAGCAGGGAGCCTGCTTGGGATTCTCTCTTTCCCTCTCTCTTAGCCCTTCCTATGCTTGCTCATTCTCAAAAAGAAACTTAAAAAATATTTTTTAAGTGGTCTAACCTCTGATGATTTTTGCCTCCTCGGCCTATCAATAACAAAGAGAAGTATGTCAAAATTTATAGCCGTTATGGCTGTGCATAGCCAATGCCTTTGCAGTTCTATCCATTTTTTGCTTTATACCTTTTGAGAGTACTATTATACAGAGATGCGTTTTAAATTGTTATATTCTCATGGTGAAGTAAATGTTTCATTACTGTAGAGCCATTATCTCTATCCACATTTAATGATTTTTTATCTTGACATCTGTTTTGTTTGATAATAATATCATGACACCAGCTTTATTTTGGTTGGCATTTGCCCTAGTGTATATTTTTCAATCCTTTTATTCCTTTTGAAACATCTTTATATTACCCTTTAGAGTGAAAGTACATGATGCCCCCCAATATTAACCGCGCATGGTAACCCGCAGTGGAATTTAGATAATTGCATGGAGGAGCCTGCGGAGAAATTGTTACGGATGAGGCCTGGGAGTGGCACACATCCTGTCCCCACAGTCACCGTCCAGGAATACAGCCACACAGCCTCACCTGACGGCAAAAGGAACAGAGGAAGGCAGCCGCCTTCCAGAATGGCCTTCTTCCTGGGCACACAGTCAGGCACGCATGCCCAGGAAGCGGGGACACGGGACGTTTGGGGGGACTTGTGCCCTGGTCCGCCTTTCTGGTAACCGGATTAGCGTGCTGATGACCCTCGTTTCCGCACGGAACGCACCCATACCCCGCTTCCGGCTCTCACTCTCCGTCCCCTGATACCAGATCTCCCCCGGCTACCACCCGGCGCCCTAGTCGGGAGCAGGCGCAGGACAGCTGCCAGGGGCAGTCACATCTCGGAAGGGGGCGAGGGCGGGACACCCAGTAGTTACTGTTGCTGAGCAGCCTGCGATGGGAATGTGCCAGGCCAGCGGCAGGAAGTGTCCGTTGGCCCGGCCAGAGGGCAAGTTCCTGCTCCGTTTTCTGTGAGGGACTCTCTCACCGCTGGTTTTGGTGGCCCTTAACCCCAGCCTCTGGAAGGTTCTTCCTTGCCCATTGTCTTCCATAACTGTACCTGAAGTGGTGCTTAGGGAATATTCCCGTCTCGGCATCAGTTCCAGTTCTGGTCCTTTCTTACCTGTGAAGTTTCGGAGGCCTGAGGATTGGTTTATGATTAGTATGTTTTAGCCCAACATTTTGGTTGGATCCTTTGACAGAATTTAAGAATTTGCTAGTCTTCTGATTTGTTTGATGCTAGTTAGCTCCCTGTGCCTGTGGCGCCACCCCAGTCTGAGACGCAGCCCCAGGACTCCTTTGCCCTTACTTCTTCTCTTTCTCAGCGGTGTCTCTCTACTGAAATGATAATAGGCTTGGAAAGAAAGGGAGAGACTTTAGTCCTTGCTGCAGGGCTTAGTTAATCTATTTATCAGAGAATTTCAAGTAATCTCAAGGTAACTTTTAAGTTTTGGAAAGTAGTATTTAGACATACAGTACTTGGCTTTTCAACAGTCTAAGGCTGTCAGTTTCTGTGGTCTGAAGCCAACCAGTTTTTGCCCAGTAGTTACTTTCTTGCTGCCTTGCTAAGTACAGCGGCGGTAAGCCAGCAGTCGCTAAGTCCCTAACCTCTTCTCTAGATTAGATGTACGTGCCGTGTCTGTGCTCTGCATTCTCGCTGGCAGGAGTGTCCCATGGGTTATGACCTCTCCTTCCTGCTGTCAGCCCCGAGGCAGATGTCCCCTATGTTAGGGTTTTGTTGTGGAAGTAGCCCACGCCAAGATGTCTCTTTCTTCCTTTGCATAGGTAGAGTGGGCCAGTGTGGCACATGACTTAATAACCCTCTGTCTTAAACACAAGTTTACTTACTGTTCAACAAATAAAATTGTGAATGGTGTGTGGAGTCGTCGCCCCGAATAGCTGCTCTTTTCCGTTTGCAGGAGGCTCAACTCCTCTCAGCCCCGGCTTCCTTCCGGCCAGCTCCCTTCCCATGGTCAGTTCTTAGCCCCCGCCAGGGAAGCTAGGAAGCCGGGAAATGAAGTATAGGTGTGTACCTGCGAGGCAGCGTGAACATTGGCATTGACCCAGGATGGCTGCTTTTGGGTACACCCTGGGAAAGCCCTTGCACATGTAAACCAGGTGGACATGTGTGAAAACGTTCATAGCAGCACTATTCATAACAGCGAAACTACTGGAAACAAGCAAATATTCAGGGGAATATGGAATATTAATGCGAATAATAAGTATAATGTGATATATAATGTGAGGATAAACATATGGTGAAATGTACTACAGTCTTACAAAATGGCACCGATAGTTATAATGCTCAGTGGGAAAAAAAGCTAGTTTCAAACAACTAAGCAGTCTGTACTATTTCTTTTAGGATTTAAAAATCAAGAAAATCTACATGGTATATTGTTTAGAAATGTATACATTGCAGTAAAACCCTTAAAGGAACAAAATGTGGAAATCACAAACATGCTCCTCAGTTGAGAGGTAGAGAAAGAAAATAAGGGACGAACCCAAAGTAAATGCCAGGATACTAGTAAGGCTCTAGTTTTTACGCTTTTATTATTAGGGACTACAAAGGGCTGTATGTTGTTTTGTATGCATCACAATATTCCTAATAAGATTCGTGGTACATAGCCCGACGCGGGGCTCGAACCCACTAACCTTGAGATCATGACCTGAGCCGAGATCGGACGCTCAACTAACTGAGCCACACAGACGCCCCTCTTCATCAGTATTTTTTTCCAACTTCTCATTCAGAACCAAATTTGTGTTCCAAAGTTTTGAATCACCACTTTACTAAGTTTACTGTTAATTTCTCAAATTACTTTTATTAAAAATCAGAGTTACATTCATCATCCTTTGTTGCAATTTGATTCAATCTTAATAATGTGTTCTACCAGGATTTCCTTTCTAGTGTTGACTTTGCAAAATCTTCCTTCTCTTGCTCCATGGTTCAATGCTCTAACCTTGGAAAATTTCACCTTCTCCATCATTCAGGTGACTTATATTTGAAAAATCAAATATTCTAGGGTGCCTGGGTGGCTCAGCCGGTTGAGCGTTCAACTTTGGGTCAGGTCACGATCTCACGGTTCCTAGGTTCAAGCCCTGGACGGGCTATGTGCTGACAGCTCAGAGCCTGGAGCCTGCTTCAGATTCTGTGTCTCCCTCTCTCTCTGCCCTTCCCCTCACTTCACTCTGTCTTTCTCAATAGCACCTAGGTACACCATGGTTAAATGACTGAATACCAAAGATAAAGAGAAATGTTAAGATATATATATGGAATGATACTACAAATTTTCATTGACTCTTTTTTCTTTTTTCTTTTGGTGCTCTGCAGGTTGTTTTATTTTTTTATTTTTTTTCTATCATAGCTTATTGTGAAGTTGGTTTCCATATAACACCCAGTGCTCATCCCCACAAGTGCCCTCCTCCATGCCCATCACCTCCCGTCTCCTCTCCCCCACCCCCATCAGCTCTCAGTTTGTTCTCAGTATTCAAGAGTGTCTCATGGTTTGCCTCTCTCCCTCTCCCCAACTACTTTTTCCCCTTCTCCTCCCCCATGGTCCTCTGTTAAGTTTCTCCTGATCCACTTTTAAGTGAAAACATATGGTATCTGTCTTTCTCTGCCTGACTTATTTCACTCACCGTTAACACCCTCGAGTTCCATCCATGTTGCTACACATGGCCATTTCATTCTTTCTCATTGCCATGTAGTATTCCATCGTATAGACAAACCACATCTTCTTGATCCATTCATCAGTTGATGGACATTTAGGCTCTTTCCAGGATTTGACTATTGTTGAAAGTGTTGCTATGTACATTGGTGTACATGTGCCCCTATGCATCAGCACTCCTGTATCCCTTGGGTAAATTCCTAGCAGTGCTATTGCTGGCTCCTAGGGGAGTTCTATTGTTCATTTTTTGAGGAACCTCCACACTGTTTTCCAGAGGGGCTGCACCCGTTTACATTCCCACCAACAGTGTAGGAGGGTCCCATTTCTCCACATCCTCACCAGCATCTAGAGTCCTCTGATTTGCTCATTTTAGCCACTCTGACCGGCGTGAGGTGGTATCACAGTGTGGTTTTGATTTGTATTTCCCTGATGAGGAGGGATGCTGAGCTTCATTTCATGTGTCTGTTGGCCATCTGGATGTCCTCTTTGGAGAAGCATCTGTTCATGTCTTCTGCCCTTTTCTTCACTGGATTATTTGTTTATCGGGTGTGGAGTTTGGTGAGTTCCTTATAGATTTTGGATACTAGCCCTTTATCTGATATGTCATTTGCAACTATCTTTTCCCATTCTGTCATTTGCCTATTAGTTTTATTGATTGTTTCCTTTGCTGTGCAGAAGCGTTTTATTTTGATGAGGTCCCAAGTTAATTTTTGCTCTTGATTCCCTTGCCTTTGGGGATGTGTCAAGTCAGAAATTGCTGTGGTTGAAGTCAAGGGGGTTGCTTCCTGCTTTCTCCTCTAGGGTTTTGAGGGTTTCTTGTCTCACATTCAGGTCCTTTATCCATTTTGAGTTTATTTTTGTGCATGGTGTGAGAAAGTGGTCCAGGTTCATTCTTCTGCATGTGCTGTCCAGTTCTCCCAGCACCATCTGTTAAAGAGGCTTTTTTCCATTGGATACTCTGTCCTGCTTTGTCAAAGATTAGTTGGCTGTACNTATATAAGTTTTAGGATAGTTTAATATTTATTCTTCTGATCCAAAAGCATGGTATGTTTTTCCATTGCTTTGTGTCTTCCTCACTTTTCTTCATAAGTTTTCTATAGTTTTCATCATACAGATCTCTTGTATCCTTGGTTAGGTTTATTCCGAGGTATTTTATGGTTTTTTGTGCAATTGTGAATGGGATCAGTTTCTTGATTTCTCTTTCTGTTGCTTCATTGTTGGTGTATAAAAATGCAACCGATTTCTGTACGTTGATTTTTTAACCTGCAACTTTGCTGAATTCATGGATCAGTTCTCGTAGGCTTCTGGTGGAGTCTGTCAGGTTTTCCATGTAGAGTATGATGTCGTCTGTGAAAAGTGAAAGTTTGACTTCTTCTTTGCCAATTCTGATGCCTTTTATTTCCTTTTGTTGTCTGTTGATGCTAGGACTTCCAGCACTATGTTAAACAACAGTGGTGAGAGTGGACATCCCTGTCGTGTTCCTGATCTCATGGGGAAAGCTCTCAGTTTTTCCCCTTTGAGGATAATATTAGCTGTGGACTTCTCACAGATGGCTTTTATGATGTTTAAGTATGTTCCTTCTATCCCGACTTTCTCAAGGGTTTTTCTTAAGAGAGGATGCTATATTTTGTCAAATGCTTTTTCTACATCTATCAACAGGATCATATGGTTATCTTTTCTTTTGTTAATGTGATGTATCACATGAATTGATTTGTGAATATTGAACCAGCCCTGTAACCCAGGAATGAATCCCACTTGATCATGGTGGATAATTCTTTCTATGTGCTGTTGAATTCGATTTGCAAGTATCTTGTTGAGGATTTTTGCATCCGTATTCATCAAGGATATTGGCCTATTGTTCTCTTTTTTGGCTGGGTCTCTGTCCGGTTTGGGAATCAAAGTGATGGTGGCTTCGTAGAATGAGTCTGGAAGTNTTCTTGAAATAGGCCTGGAGTGCAATGTACTTTCCTCTTAGGACTGCCTTTGCTGCCTCCCAAAGACTTTGGATTGTTATGTTTTCATTTCCATTTGTTTCCATACATTTTTAAATTTCTTCTCTAATTGCCTGATTGGCCAATTCGGTTTTTAGTAGGGTGTTCTTTAACCTCAGTGTTTTTGGAGGTTTACCAGACTTCTTCCTGTGGTTGATTTCAAGTTTCATAGCATTGTGATCTGAACGTGTGCATGGTATGATCTCAATTCTTTTATATTTATTGAGGACTGCTTTATGACCCAGTAGGTGATCTGTCTTGAAGAATGTGCCATGTACACTTGAGAAGAAAGTGAATTCCATAGCCTCAGGATGTAGAGTTCTAAATATATCTGGTCGAATGTGTTGTTCAAGTCCATTGTTTCTTTGGTGATTTTCTGTCTAGTTGATCTATCCATCGCTGTAAGTGGAGTATTAAAGTCCCCTGCTATTGCACATTCTTATCCATAAGATTGTTTCTGTTTGTGATTGTTTTATGTATTTGGGTGCTCTCAAATTCGGTGCATAGACATTTGTAACTATTAGCTCTTTCTGATGGATAGACCCTGTAATTATTATATAATGCTTTTCTTCATCCCTTGTTACTGCCTTTACTTTAAAGTCTGGTTTGTCTGATATAAGTATGGCTACTCCAGCTTTCTTTTGACTTCCAGTAGCGTGATAGATAGTTTTCCATCCCCTCACTTTCAACCTGAAGGTGTTCTCAGGTCTAAAATGAGTTTCTTGTAGACAGCAAATAGATAGATCTTTTTTTTTTTAAATCCATTCTGATACCCTATGTCTTTTGATTGTCGTATTTAGTCCATTTATGTTCAGTGTTATTTTTGAAAAATATGGGTTTAGAGTCATTGTGTTCTTTGTAGGATTCCTGCTTGTAGTGGTGTGTCTGGTACTTTGTGTTCCTTGCATCATTTTCCTGATAGAGTCCCCGTTAGGATTTCTTGTAGGGCTGGTTTAGTGGTGATGAATTCTTTCAATTTTTGTTTATTTGGGAAGACTTTTATCTCTCCTTCTATTCTGAATAACAGGCTTGCTGGATAGAGGATTCTTGACCTGCATGGTTTTTTTGTTCCTCACATTGAAGATTTCCTGCCATTCCTTTCTGGCCTGCCAAGTTTCAGTAGATAGGTCTGTAACTACTCTGATAGGTCTCCCTTTGTATGTTAGAGCCCATTTATCCCTAGCTGCTTTCAGAATTCTCTCTTTGTCCTTGTATTTTCCCAGTTTTACTATGATATGTCATGCAGAAGATCGATTCAAGTTATGTCTGAGGGGAGCTCTCTGTGCCTCTTGGATTTCAGTGTCTGTTTCCTTCCCCAGATTGGGGAAGTTCTCAGCTATAATTTGTTCAAGTGGCCCTTCAGTGCCTTTCCCTCTCTCTTCCTCTTCTGGAATTCCAATGAAGAATTCCATTTGATTGTATCACTCCATTCTCGAATTCTCCTTTCATGATCCTGGATCAGTTTATGTCTCTTGTTCTCAGCTTCCTCTCTTTCTATAATTGTGTCTTCTAATTCATCTATTCTCCTCTCTGCCTCTTCAATCCATGCATTGGCCGCCTCCATTTTATTATGCATCTCATTTATAGCGTTTTTTAATTCATTACAACTATTTTTAAGGTCCATAGTCTCTGTAGCAATAGCTTCTCTGATGTCTTCCATGCCTCTTTCAAGCCCAGCAACTAATTTCATGACTATTGTTCTAAATTCTTGTTCAGTTATATTGCTTATATCTGTTTTGAGCAATTCTTTAGCTGTCACTTCTTCCTGGAATTTTTTCAGAGGAGAGTTCTTCCGTGTAGTCATCTTGGCTAGCTTTCTGTCTCTTGTCAGTTTTAAAAGCTTGTTATGTGCTCTGCACCTGTTCGTATTCCTATATTAAAGGAGGCTCATTGCCTGTCCAGGGCCTCTCTGTTCAGAAAGTGTTCTCTTAATGGTGTTGCTTTGTCTCTCTTGTTGTGACTTTGGTTATTTTATTTCCCTACTTGTAGTGATATTTGGGATTCTCCACAGTGTGTACTTTGGCTTGCTTCTTGAGGTAGCCCTATGAGGCTGTCTTCTTAGTGGACTCCATCTCTTTTCCTCCCAGACTCTTACGATTCAGTTTCCTATGGCTTCAGTCCTTCTCTGTTTGAGAGATGTGGGTGAGTGAAACGTACAGAGCTCCCTACTTCTCCACCATCTTTGCCACTTGAGTCCACTAAAGGAAATTCTTTAGGCTAACGGGAACTGAAAATCATGTACAGGGAAGGATAAAGCACACCATAAATGATAAAGTACAGCTTTTACCTCTTAAAAATTGTTTAAAAGATAATTGTTTTAAGCAAAAAGCATAGCACTGTATGGTTTATAATATATGTCAAGTAAAATATGTGACAACATTAACACAAAAAAATAAGAAAAGATGAAATGAGAGTGTACTGTGATTGTGGCTCTGGAGGTGTAATATTATTTCAAGCTTGATTGAAATGGGGAGGTATTGTATTCAGAGCAGCCACCCAAAATACATAGATGTCATTCAATCATTTGGTTATTTTAAAGAATTCTTTTTTTTATGTCTTCTATTTTTTTTATTTTGAGAGACAGAGACAGAGAGCGAGTGGGGGAGGGGCAGAGTGAGAGGGGGACACAGAATCTGAAGTAGGCTCCAGGCTCTGAGCTGTCAGTGCAGAGCCCAACATGGGGCTCAAACTCATGAACTGTGAGATCATGAGCTAAGCTGAAGTTGGACGCTTAACCGACTGAGACACCCAGGTTCCCCTGTCCATACTACTTTTTAAAATGGGTTATCTCTCCATTTTTAGAATAATTTCTCTTTCTGGTTTTTTCTTTATCAGTCAAGCTAGATAGTTATCAATTTTAGTAATAAAAATTATCCTTGTTGATTTCTCTATTTCCTTACTCAATACTCGTATCTTCATTAATTCCTTCATTATAGTTTCTTTGAGTTTGCTGTTTTTCCAGTCATTTGAGACGGAACCTTTTTTGATTACTGACTTTCTTCCTTCCTTTTCTAATGCACACACTTAAAGCATCACTAAGAACCATCCAACAAATTTTGATATGCCATATCCATACTTTCATTATTGCTTAGTTTGAAATACTTGCTGTTTTCCACTGTGATAGCTTCTCTGGTTCACAGATTTTGAAATATATAGGTTAATATCTTGTTATATTTTGTTATATTGATTTCTAGTTTAGTTCCACTGTGGTCAGAGAACATACTCTAGATAATTTCAATTCCTTGACATTTGTTGACACACATTATGGCTCAACATAGAATCAATTTTGATCAGTGTTTCACGTGCATTTTAGAAGGATGTGTGCTCTAAAGTGGTTGGACGTAGTGTCCTGTAGAGATCGAGTTGGTTAAGTATGGTTCACCTCTCCTATATTCTCCTCTTTTGTCTGATTATTCTATCCATTTCTATTAATCTATCAGGGGTATGTTACAGCTCTACATATGATTATGGATTTGTCTGTTTTTCCCTTTAGTTTTGTTTTATGTATTTGCAACCTATTTTATTAGGTTCATGAAAACTTAAGATACCTATTATCCAATTGATGTTTTCTTGTCAAGAAAACATCTTGTCTCTTTGTGTCCAAATACATCTTGACTTAAAGCCTGCTTTAAGGCTTAAAGGGCCCAATAGCCCTTAATGTTTCCATCTTTTACTTTCTATCAAACTGCATCTCTTGTCATTTTCAAAACTCCAGTTTAACATAGTTGCCTTTTAATAGGAGTGTGTCAAGTTCATTTACACTGAATACAATCATGGATATGGTTTAAATCTACCATCTTGCTATTTGTTTTCCATTTTCCCCAACTGTTCTTCGTTCCTTTGCTCTGATTTTAAGAATTCTTTAGGGGTGCCTGGGTGTCTCAGTTGGTTAAGCGTTCGACTTTCTCTGCTCCTTCCCCGCTTGCGTGTTCATTCTCTCTCTCTCTTTCAAAAATAAATAAATGTTTTTAAAAAGTAGCATGAACATAATGATGGAATACATTTGATAGCTATATGAAACTGGATTAAATGAGAAAATTTCTGGAAAAACACAACTTTTAAAAACCAACAGAAGAAATTAAAAACCTGAAGTTATTTTACTATACTTGATCTTAGCCAAAAGGCCATAAAGCAGTGGAGTTATCTGTTAAATAGAATTTATGAATAAAATATTCCTGAAGAGAACAAACTCAGAACACTTTTCTTACCACTCCTGTTCCAATTCCTTTGGAAAAGATCCAAATTTTAGGGAAGAAATTATACCAATCTTAGACTCTTTCAAAGTATAGAGGCACTTTAATGAGGTCAACCTAACCCTAATACCATATTGAATGAGGATGTTATAAGAAAGGAAAATTATACACCAATATTTGTCATGAGCATAGATGGAAATATCCTAAACAAAACTAGCAAGTCAAGTTCAGCAATATATATAAGAAGCCTAATCATTATAACCAATGGATTTATTTTAAGAATACAGGATTTGTTTGTGTATTTGAAAATCAGTCATAATTAAGCACAATAATTTGAGGTTCCATTTTTGGAAACTATAGAGAGAGGATCAATGGAAGTCCAAAGCAAGCAAAAGAAAAGACCCATTAAAAAGGTGAGCAGAAATCAATGAACTTGAAAACAAGAGAGGAAATCAACAAAACTAAAATTGGTTCTTTGAAAAGGTCAATAAAATTGATAAACCTCTGGTCAGTTTAACCAAGAATGAAAGAAGACACAAATTACTAATACCAGAAATGGAAGAGGGATCATGCCTATTGATCTTATGAGTATTAAAGGAATAATCAAGGAGTATTATGAACTTTTCTATGTCCACAAACTTGATCACTTTAGATGAAATGGACCAATTTTTTGAAAGACAAAAACGATCACACAAGGAAATAGATAAACTAAATGGACATATATCTATTAAATATACTGAATCAATTATTAATAATCTTCCAAAACAGAAAGCACCAGACCCAGATGGTTACGTTGGTGAATTCTACAATTAAGAAAGAAATGATACCCATTCTCCATATCATCCAGAAAATAGAAGAAGACTTCTTAACTCATTCTGTGAAGATAGCATTACTGTAATACTAAAACCAGATGAATACATTATAGAACAGAAAAACTGCAGAACAATATGTCTTGTGAACATAGATGCAAAGTTCAACAAAATAAATAGCAAACCAAATTGAATAATGCAGAAAAAGAATTATTTACCACAATCAAGTGGAACTTACTTCAAGGATGCTTCATTCCAGCATTAAGGTAATCCATCACATTATTTGTCTAAAGAAGAAAAAAATATAAGGTCATCAGTAAATGCAGAAAAAGCATTTGATAAATTCTAATGTCTATTATGACAAAGAGTCTCATCAAACCAAGAATAGAGGGAACTTCCTCAACTTGATCAAGAATACTACAAAAAAAACCCAGGCTGCCTGACTGGCTCAGTCAGTAGAGCATGTGACTCTTGATCTTGGGGTCATGACAGAGTTGGCTTTGGCTCTTCTGTCCCCTCTCTCTGCCCTTCCTCCACTTGCGCGCTCTCCGTCTTTCTCAAAAATAAACAAACATTAAAACAAAATAATAGCTCTGAATAACCTACAGCTAACAGTTAATGGTGAGAGACTCCATGCTTTTTTCCTGAGATCAGGGGTAAGAAAAGGATGAGCACTCTTACCCCTCCTGCCCCCCAGTACAGGAAGTCCTAGCTAATGCAATTGGGTAGAGAGAGGAAAGAAAAGGATACATGGGAAGGGAAGAAATAAAACTGGTCTTGTTTGTGTATGAAATGATTGTGTATGGAGAAAATCCCAAAGAAGTGACAAAATATTTCTATAACTAGTAAGCAATTATAGCAAGCTCGTAGGATATGATGTTAATCTGTACGTGTTGATTGCTTTCCTATATACCATCAGTGAACATCTAAAAATTGAAGTGAAAAGCAATACCATTTACATTTGCATAAAACATGAAATACTTAGGTATAAATCTGTCATAATTTGTGCAGGATCTATATGATGAAAACTCAAAATCCCAATGAAAAAAAATCAAAGAAATCTAAATAAATGGAGAGATGTTACACATTCCTGAATAGGAAGACCCAATGTTGTTAAAATGTCCATTCTTCCCAAATTAATTTGTAGAATCAGCATAATCCCAATCAAAATACCACCAAGTTATTTTGTGGATATCGACAATCTCATTCTAAAGTTTATGTGGAAAGTCAGAAGACTCAAAATTGGCCAACTGACACTACTTGACTTAAAGACTTACCACAAAACTACAGTAATCAAGACAGTGTGTTATTGGTGAAAGAACAGATAAATAGATCAGTGGAATACAATAAAAAGCCTAGAAATAGAGCCACACAGAGCCAACTGATCTTTGACAAAGGAGCAAAACTCCATATTAATGGAGAGAATATCTTTTTCAACAAATGGTATTGGGACAATTGGACATCTGTATGCAAAGGCAGAATGTAGACACAGACCTTACCCCTTTCACAAAAGTCAACTCCAAATGGCTCACAGACCTGTATGGAAAATACAAGACTGTGAAACTTTGAAACTTCTAGAAGAAGCATTGGAGAAAATGTAGGTACCTTGGGTTTGATGATGAGTTTTCAGATACAATACCAAAAGCATGATCCATGAAAGAGAAAATGGACAAGTTGGATTTTGTTAAAACTTTCTTCTCTGAGAAGGACAATATTAAGAAAATGAAAAGACAAACCATGGATTGGGAGAAAACATTTGCCAAAGTCATATGCAATAAAGGGCTGATATCCAAAAAACAAACAAACAAACAAAAACCCACAAAGAATTTGTAAAACCCAGCAAGAAAACCAATTTAAAAATGGGCAGATATTTAGACAGATATCTCACAAAGAGGATGCTTAGTATCATATGTCTTTAAGGAATTGAAAATTAAACAATGAGATATCCCTGTACACCTATTTAAATGGCTAAAATTTAACATCTAACAATGCCAAATGTTGACAAGATTCAGGACAACAAACTCTCATTTTTTACTGGTAGAGATTCAAAGTGGTGCAGGCACTTTGGAAGGCAGTTTAGTGGGTTTTGTTTTTTGTTTTTTGTTTTTTTTTTACAGTGCTAAACATAAAGTTACATAATCTAGCAATTCCCCTCCTAGGCATTTATCCAACTGAGGAGGAAACATAATGACACAAAAACCTGCATACAAATGTTTATAGCAGAGTTATTAATAATTACCCAAAGCTGAAAGCATGTAAGATGGCTTTAAATAGATGAATGGATAAACTGATACATCAGTTGAATATTATACAGCAATAAAACATAGTGAGAAATCTTGCCACTAAAAGAGAAGAACCTTAAATGAATATTGCTAAGTGAAGGACACGAATCTCAACAGACACATACTGTATCATTCCAAGTATGACATTGTAGACAAGGCAAAACTGTGGAGACATTAAAAAGATCAGTGGTGGGGTGCCTGGGTGGCTCTGTTGGTAACCATCCGACTTCGGTTCAGGTCATGACTTCACAGTTCATGGGTTCGAGTCCAGTTCATGGGTTCAGCTGTGCCGACAGCTCAGATCCTGGAGCCTGCTTCCCCTACTTGTGTTCCGTCTCTCTCCCTCGAAAATAAATAACATTAAAAAAATAAAAGATCAGTGGTTAACAGGTCTTCATGAGAAGGAGGGAAAGGATGAACAGGTGAATCAGGTGACGTTTAGGCGGGTGAACTCTTCTATATAATATTGTAACGGCGGATATATGTCATCATCCATTTGTCAGAACCCATAAAACTCATTGTACAGCCCAGAGAGCAAACCTTAACCTAAACTGTGGACTTTAGTTAATAATTACCAGTATTTATTAGTTGTAACAAATGTGCCACACTAATGCAAAATGTTCATAATAGGGGGAAATAATGTTTCAGGATGGAGGGTATTTTATGGGAACTCTGTGTACTATCTTTTAATTTTTCAAAGGGGAGATAAGTGAATGTTAGAGATGTTTAAACCATTCGTGGACAAAACTGAAACCTTTTACAGAGTATAACAAACTAACTTTTCAAAGTTGAAAAGAAAGGGAGGGAACCCTATAGTAAATGTCTTAATAATTAAAAAGTGACAGCTTTTTCTCTGAAATGGCAATGAGAAAAATATGTCTTTCATTACCATTATTGACCCTAGAAAAGCTCATATATTAATGAGTTTGGAAGTGTTGGTGGATACAAGGTAAATATGTAGAGATTATGTACACTAGCATCAATTAGAAAATGACATTGAAGGAGCGTTTGGTTGGCTCAGTCGGTCTGTAGAGCATGTGACTCTTGAACATCAAGGTCATGAGTTCAAACCCCATGTTGGACATAGAGCTTAAAAAAAAAAGAGAGGGGTGTGTGGGTGTCTCAATCAGTTAAGCATTGGACTCTTGGTCTCAGCTTAGGACTTGATCTCAGGGTCTTAGGTTTAAGCTCCACATTGGGCTCCATGCTGGGCATGAAGCCTACTTAAAAAAAAAAAAGACATTAAAAAATTCCATTTTATTTATTTTTTGTTAATGTTTATTTACTTTGGGGGGGGGGGAGGGGCAGAGAGAGAAGGAGATGCAGAATCCGAAGCAGGCTCCAGGCTCTAAGCTGTCAGCACAGGTGCGGGGCTCGAACCCATGGACTACAAGATCATGACCTGAGCTGAAGTCAGATGCTCAACTGACTGAACAACCCAGGCGCCCCTAAAACATCCCATTTTAATAGTAACATGTCAAATAACTGGGGGAGAGGGGGAGGAATCTAAAGATGAACAGAAAAGCTATGTGGAAAACTGCAAAAATTACTGTGAGAAATTAAAGATGTCCTAAATAAATAATGGAATATATCATGTTTCTGGATTGGAAGACTTAATATTGTGAAGATTTCATTCTCCCCAAAGTTTCTATAAATGCAATGTAATCCCAATAAATATTTCATAAAGTTTTCTTATGAAAATTGACGTGCTGATTCTGAACTGTAAGTGGAAATTCTAAGAACCAAGAAGAGCCAAGGTAATCTTGATGAAGAACAAAATTGAAGGCCTTACATTAACAGACATCAAGACTTAGAAAGGTTCGTAATTGAACAGAGTCTTACAAAGTCCAGAAGCATGTTCACCCCTGTATCCCCCATATATATTTGCTTATAACCAAGTTGCCATTGCAATACTTTTTTAATGAAGGGTGAAATCACATTTGAGGTAGGAAGCAATTTCCAGGAAAAAATGCTTTGGAAAGGCCAGAACTCAACTTCCCGTGGCCCTGACTCCTCTAGCTGGCTCTGTTTCTATTGCAGTGTTCCAGGCTCTACCATTCAGGGCATTTATTTTATTCACTGAAACATTCAGGAATTTGCCTTAGGCTGCACTTTGGCAGTTTGGAGTCCTCTCATGCCTATTTAACTTGTGCAAATTCAACTACATGTTTTCATGGGGCAATGAGGAAAGGGAAAATAACATAAATACTACAGACAATCTACTTTTTCATTCAGCAACCGTAAAATCTGGCAGTAGGCGTGAGATGAGAAATGTAAATTTGTGTTCCAGCCATTGGTTCTCGTGTGTGTCTGGGTATGGGAGCATTTTGCTTCCGTTAGTGTGATTGTAGCGTTCAAAGATACGTGTTTTCCATGCGTATTTTTCTGTGGAAACACAATGACTTCAGTTGCTCTTCAGATGAAGAAATAGCATCTGGTCCCATCCTGAAGGAAAAACAGCCATGTTTCTAAGGCTGTGTGTATGCTGGTCAGAGGCTTGGGCTCTGAAGCCAGACTACCTGGGTTTAAATCCTAGCTCTGCTCTTACCTCTCTGGACTCTGCGTCATAGTCTGAAAAAAACAGAGATAACGTCTCATAACAGCACTGCGACAGTGAAGTGGCTAACACGAACTGTGGCTAGCACATGGCAAGCGCAGACTCAGAGTTGCCTGTTTTTATTAATATCAATACAATTGTTCTTCCTAAGACGTGATAGAAAGTGGTCTCCAGAGTTGTACGGTTTTAAGGGATTTTCAAGGGAAATTGAGCGAACCCCTTTGCCCCGCTAGGCTTCTACTTCAGAGCTCAGCCCCAGCAGGAAACACTCTGCTCTACTGCACCCCTTTCTCCGTCTGGTCCTGCATCTTTGGGGAACCAGTGATCAGTCGTGGCTCATTGTGGAGTGGTCACCCGGCACAGAGCATGGACGTTTGAGGCAGAAGGGCCTTTTGGGGTGGGGGGGAGAAGATGTATTTCCCTAGAGGAAGGAAGGTGTTTGCAGACACACGGAAATGTGGTCGGCAGGTGTGTACGCGCGCATTTTCAGCCACCACCATTTTCCTATATACAAAGTTGTGCCGAGTCCTTTCCGGCTGGGGCAGCCGCAGGCCTCTGTCCTTGGCTTCCCGCAGGAC
>NW_027528417.1:4034283-4061163 GCF_008692635.1 Crocuta crocuta
GTCTGCACACCAGCGGTGCGGCCTGCGAGGCTGTCCTGAGCGCAGGGACCGCCCCTCTGCACCGACTGCTACCTTTGAAGAACCTCACAGGCGGCTGCTTGCCATCCTACCTTCCTCCCCTTTCGGCACACAGATGCAGACTTTCGCATTTACCTTCCAGAACTGTGAGCACTGAGATCCCCTGATTGTCCCTGACCTCGTCCTCCGTCACCTTTCTTCTCGCAGAAGAGCCGCCCTTTGTTTTCAGCTGTCCCCGCACGGCACGGAGACACACGCAGCTCTTTGCCATGTGCGGTCAGCGGGCCTCCTCCAGGCCCTCGCCAGGCCCCCGCCCTGCTGACAGCTGCCGCTTCTGTTCACTTCTCTGCTTTTCTTTTTCCCCATCTTTCTCATCATCTGTGCTTCTTGGCTTTTGCCCAGGACAAACTGGTCACTTACAGAACTTCCCAGTGGATGGGCTCCATCTTTCTGCCTTATGATCAAACACGTCAAAACCAAATGGGTTTTAGCATTGAGTTTTGCTTGACCATGGTATCTGAGGCTCAGGCATCTGAGCCTGTTTGGCACATCTGCCAAAGGAGGGGTTTGGGCCATGAGACATGTGTTAGGGACCTGAGAATTAGAAGGGTTTAACTCTCCCTTGGCTTAGTGTCTGGGGGCTTTCTAACAGAACAAGTTATGATCTAGTGTCCCGTGTCCATGTCTTAGAACAAGGGACATAAAAGCTTAATTGGTTCTGTTTTAAGGGGATTTTGTAGCGCGTTTAAAACAGCTTTGGAACCTGTGGACATTTAATTTCTCTCAGTAGTGATGTAGAATTATAGTGAGCTTGGCTATTGCAAATTGAGGTGTCTTGAAAAAACTTATGATATATCCAGATGGCACATTAGATTTTATCTTTAAAGTTGTAATATCCTAGACTGTTCATACTATCTCATTGTTTTTTGTTTTTCCCCTTTCTTCCTAGAATATTTTCCTTCTTGGATATAGTAACTTTGTGCCGATGTGCACAGATTTCCAAGGTAGAGTATTAACCAGATTTTTATCATCAATAAATATCAAGTTGTATTAGAATGAGAATGAGTTTTAGTTCAAGCATGCAGTTAATTTTAATATCATTTTTTATATTTAATGTAATACAGTGTTACCGTAATTCCGTATTTGATTGTCAGCTTAATGTATATCAAGAATAAAAGTTTAGGGGCACCTGGCTGGCTGGGTGGGTAGATAATGGGACACTTGATCTTAGTGTTGTCAGTTCGAGTGCCACATTGGGTGTAGAGATGACTTAAAAATAAAATCTTTCCAAAATAAATAAATAAATAAATAAAAGTTAGAAAATACAGAGATTGAATCAAGGCTTCCTTTAACAGTCTCTTTCACCCCTGTCTCTCCCTCTCTACCTCCCACCTCCCAGGCCTGGAACGTTTTAGCCTTGGATGGAAGCAACTGGCAAAGAATAGACCTTTTTAACTTTCAAACAGATGTAGAGGTAAGTTAGCTTGATTTTAGACAAAAAACTTTTTAAAAAGATGAGTAAACTGGTCACTCTTTCCTGCCTTCTTATTTTGCTGTGTTTAGACTTAATGTTAAGACCTAGAAGGCATCTGCATACATCAGGGCCAAAATTCTGCTTGTATTTTGCTTTGGGTTCTGTATCAGACTACTTTTCTTCCTTGGTCATGTTTATAACCTTAGTATTATTACTGAGCTTTTAAAAACCCCATTCCTGCATCATTAACACCTGGTTCAGTGCTTTAACCTTAGGAGACCCTTGACAAATATTTATTGATCTGAAAGATTCACTGGGAGTTCTAATTCAGCAGCGAGAATGGAGAAGTAGCAGAAGCCTGGGTCCCGGAGTGAAGCTGGAGACCTGATCTCTCCTGCTCAGCCACTTACGTCATATACTATCTCAATGTTTCCGTGCTATTATCTATAAAACAAAGAAGCAAAATCATCCTTAAAGCCTTTTATAATTCTAGGATTCTGATGTCTTTATCTAGAAATATGTGAATATCTCCATTTAAGAGTGATCAGTGTGAGCTAATGAGAAAAGTTTATTTTAAAGCAACTTTAATGTTGAAAAACAATTTATAACCAAAAAGAGAGAGAGGTAGCATTGCACATAGTAATTGTCTAGAGGACTGTTTTAGGGGGTTCAGATTCTGAAGTTCATCTACCTCATGTTAGGAAAACCTTATTTATTTCTAGTTTAGCCAACTCAGTTATAGTCACGGAATTGTATTCTGATTCGGTTCCTCATATAGCATTTTCATCAAGCATTTTTGCCAAAGCGTATGTTTTGTGTCTTTCTTAATGGATGAGGAAGTAATCGTGCTTGACGGGGAGTTGAGCCCGAACAATCCCCCGGGAGTTAGGTCCCGCGGTGTTACCTCGGAGAGCTAATGCCAGTTGTGGGGCTCCCTCACCTCCTCTTCCAGGGGATCAGCGGGAGAGTCTCCAGTCCCATCTCACACCAGTGGCGCAGAGGTCCGCGGCAGGGGTGCTGAGCCTGGGTTTCCCGCTGCGGGTTTCCCCCCTGGCGGTGGTGGTCTGAGCTCGGAAGACCTCAGAGCTTCGCTCCCAGCCTGGGAAGATAAACTCTTTGATGGCTTGGACTATGGTCCCCGGGTTAGGGGGTGAGGACTTCTTTAATGCTCTTTCCAGACTTAACAGCAGTGACTGCAACAGCGCCCCACCCGAGCATGCTGACTTGTGATTCCCCTTCATACCGATCATCTCTAGATCTGTGTTCATTATGTTTACTTAGTGATGTCGAGAAGCACGTCAGATTCCAAAAAGTGTAGTCATTTATACTGGCCAAAGGAGAGTCATTGTTTTTCTTACAAATTTGCAAATGACGCATTCTTATTCTGTGCCCCTTATCGTCCCCTCAGTGTTCTTTGATGGTTTTTCCAAACTATACAACTTTTTGAAAGCACATTTAAAACATTCAGGTTCAGATTTTTAAAAAGACTATTTCAAGTAAATAGCACTACCTTATGCATTATTTGATTTTAGAATTTTAGCAGACAGCTGACTGCAGCTCTGTAAACACATTGCAGAAATATCTAAGAGTACGTACTTCCACTAAAGAGAAGCTAGCTTACGGCTCACCGGTGATGTAAGCAGTGCTTGTGAAGACTTGAAATAGCTGGTAGCAGGGTTTCAGTCTAGACTAAAATGATTTAGTCACCCTTGTGGGCTAGCAATTTGAAGCCAGTTTGGATTCAAGTGCGGGGGCCCCTATATTCTCTAAGTAAGGCCCATTGGATACTCACCCTGGGAAGCATTCCATGGATAAGCTAATCGTCTCAAATCTATTCGTGTGGGATGAAAATGATGACTTATGGATATGTTGAGAGACAGGAAGGTACCAAGTTTCTGGATTAATAGGCTAATAGTATTTACTATGTGCCTGGCACTATTTGTGCAACTTAGATGTATTCATTTAATCTTCTCAGAAACACCATATTGAAGACACTGAGGCTCAGAAGGTTTGAGTAACTTACCCAAGGTCATTCACCCAGTAAGACAAGGCAGTAGGTACCTTGAACACAATGGCTCACGTGACTGTCATGTCTCAGAGAAAAGGCAGAACAGTGTCCAGATGGCACATGTGCTTTGGGCCTTCCCTCGAGCATCACCCTTTCCTGAATAAGATGTCGAGGCATTTTCTGTGCCTTTAAAGTTGGATATTTTTTTGCCGTTGTCTTCTTGGTTATTAAAGATCCAACCAGGCCAAAAGTGAGCAATAACCAAGTAGCATGTTAGTCTAAAAATTAGAACTCCAGGGGCGCCTGGGTGGCTTAGTCGGTTAAGCGTCCGACTTTCACTTAGGTCATGATCTCGCGGTTTGTGGGTTCGAGCCCCGTGTCGGGCTCTGTGCTGACTGCTAGCTCAGAGCCTGGAGCCTGTTTCAGAGTCTGTGTCTCCCTCTCTCTCTGACCCTCCCCTGCTCACACTCTCTCTCTCTCTCTCTCCTAGAAATAAATAAAAACATTAAAAAAAAATTAAATAAATAAATAAATAAAAATTAGAACTCCAAAAGGCCCTCCATTTAGGCTTTATTTTTCTCTAAATCCCTTCATTCCAGAACCCACACCTACAGCATATTATCTAAATGGATAATACACAGCCATTGAATTTTGCACTTAGAAAGGATGTGCTCATTTTTTTTTTCTTTCCCTCATGGAAACAGAGGAGTGGAAAATTCTGGATGTAATTTTTTTTTTATTCCAGTACAAAAGCCTTTACTCCAAAGAAAGGAAGAATAGAAAGCTTATATAAATGTAACTAACTTGAAATGGAGCAAAATATGTTGTGTGCTCCGTTTGTAGACATTGCTATGGAGGGGTTTTTGGTGTTTTATTCTGTACTTAAATATTTATTTATCTTGGACTTCCAAGTCATAATCTTTTCTTCCCTCTAATGACAGAGATTTGTTAACGTAGGTATTACTCAAGAAAGCATAAATAAAGCTGCTAGCAATATCAAAGTTTATTTTTCATCTTTTTAAAAAAATTTATTGTTTAAATTCAAGTTAGTTAACATACGGTGCAATATTGGTTTCAGGAGTAGAATTTAGTGATTCACCACTTACATACACCACCCAGTGCTCGTCCCAACAAGTGCCCTCCTCAATGCCCATCACCCATTTAACACCTCCCCCACTTCCTACCTCCCCTCCAGCAACCCTCAGTTTGTTCTCTGAATTTAGGAGTCTCCCCCTCCCTGTTTTTATCTTATTTCACCTTCCTTTCCCCTATTTCATCTGTTGTGTTTCTTAAATTCCATATGTGAGTAAAATCATATGATTTCATTTTTCTTTGCCTGACTTATTTCCCTTAGCATAATACACTCTAGCTCCATCCACATTGCTGCAAATGGCAAGATTTTGTTCTTTTTTGTTCACCGAGTAGTATTCCTTTGTATACATATGCCACCTCCTCTTCATCTGTTCGTCACTTAGCCAGGTAACGACACACGTACACCTGCTCCCGTGATCCTGTGGTTTGATGAGATCCAGTGAATTGTTCGTGCTTACACTTCAGGGCTAAGATTGCTATTCATATAGTGAGGACAATAGTAGTTTTTTTTAAATCCAAATGGCCTTTTTTTTCAGTATTTCCTACCTTGTAGAGGTGGTAGTTATGCAGAGTACACAGCCTTCAGAATCATATAAACCGGTTAGAACCCTAACACTACCACTCACTAATGCATATGCGTCTCCTTAATCTGCACTTAATCTCCAAAGAAAGAGAAGAACAAGGTCATAATTCCATGTAATGCGATACAAGTATCCAGTGTACAAGTGAAAACACACTAACTCCTTCCTCAGAAGCAGAGATAAAGTCCTTGAGTGATGCTCACTCTTCCTGATATCCTGTATCTTAAATATTATGATACAGAATCAACACTAAATACCATGATGTGGTGATCTCCCTTTACATAAGGGAACAGGAGAGGAAAGAGAACAAATGTGGGGCACCTGGGTGTCTCAGTCAGTTAGGTGTCTTCCTCCTGATTTCAGCTCGGGTCATGATCTCACTGTTGTGAGACTGAGCCCCACGTTGGGCTCTGTGCTGGGCAGGGAGCCTGTTTAAGATTCTCACTCCCTCACCTGCCCCTCCCCCACTCATACACTCTCTCTTAAAAACAAACGTATTATCTTTACACGCATACACACACACACACACACACACTCACTCATAACAAAATAGGGAGAAACACTCATGACAATTGCACTTTTCATTTCTATAATTGGTCGCATGGTGGTAGTTGGGATTCATAGCTCCCTTCTTCTGCTGCCCATTCCATGCTCACTTTCTCTCTGGCCAGCACCCCATCTAGTTGTGCTTCGTTACCTGGGAGAATAACCCAAACCATTGTTTCTGAAGTGTGTGTGTCATTGGCCGTTCTGCCTGGATTGACCTGTAGTTTTCTATTGACTTGAATCACAGGGCGTGGTAATGCTAAGGGACATAGTCTGTCGTAGTAGTAGACCCTGAAGTGGTGGATATTAGAGGAGTCATAATAAGGACAAGAAGGTGTTAAAATCACACCTGAAAATGTGAAAGTGTTTAATCAATGTTTATTTGCCCCCCTTTCATATATCAGCTAGCCCAAGTTCCTTTTTCAAAGGAAATGTGTTGAAATAGGGATTTCCAAGAAGAATGAGGGGGAGCTTTTCCGATACATTTTCGAACTTCTTGTGTGGTACTGTTTAGCTAAAATAAAATTTCTCTTTTTTAAGCAATATTGTTTTAGGTCTCTGCCCAGCAGCTAGTGCTCCCATAGCTGACTTCAAAAGCCTTGTCACTGGCGGAGCAGCTGTGAGCCCTCGGGAGGGGAGGCCTAGCCCCAGGGCTAAAACTTCCAAAAAATTGTGCCCTGTGGTTGTGGTTTTTTTAAACACTTAATGCTTTAATTGAAAATATTTTTCAGTGCTTGCAGCCCCTTTATCCACTAGAAAGTAGGTGGGGGTGTTGGAAGAATGTTCCAGAGTAGCTTCTTGTACACCTGGGGAAATTCTGCAGTTTCTAAATTTCTGAATTTCAGGCTGTTGTGCCGTTAGACAAGCAGCGGGAAAACTAAGGCATTTCCCCGACTTCCTTGATTCCAGGGCCGAGTGGTGGAAAACATCTCCAAGCGATGCGGCGGGTTCCTGCGGAAGCTCAGCCTGCGGGGCTGCATCGGCGTCGGGGACTCCTCCCTGAAGTGAGTGCTCCACCGCGTCCTCTCACCAGCATTAAGTGCTTTTCTTCTGCGAACTTCTTCCTATGGTAGTTTGTGTAGGGTAGTAAAGGAACCAGGCCCCCCGAGTCCGCAAGCCCCCGGCAGTCCACAGGCCCCCCAGTCCGCAGGTCCCCCCCAGTCCGCAGGCCCCCGCAGGCCGCAGGTCCGGGTCAGGGATGTGCCCTGAGGCTGCACCACCCACCTCGCCGGGGTCCGTTCTCCGGGCCGCAAAGTGACAGCACCTCTGGCCCCGGCGTGAGAATGTCACGCGTATCCCACAACACGGCACAGATGAAGTGTCTGATGCAGAAGAACATAATGGTTCACCTCTCTGTCCCCTGCTTCACCTTCCCTTCTTCCCAGCTTCACCTTCAAAAAGTGACCACCATTTTATATGTGATGTTACTTGACGAAATAATTCTTTCAGAAACTTCCTGAGCATAAC
This sequence comes from Crocuta crocuta, assembly GCF_008692635.1. Classification (NCBI taxonomy): domain Eukaryota; kingdom Metazoa; phylum Chordata; class Mammalia; order Carnivora; family Hyaenidae; genus Crocuta; species Crocuta crocuta. Next base: position 4,041,470 of record NW_027528417.1, read on the forward strand.
CTGGACTTTTGCGTCCTAAAGGGATGTGATGATCACACTCGTTCTATTATAGCTAACCCCAAATGAACGCTCGCCCACCTCTTACGGGGTAGCCGTTATTTATGAAAATGTTATCAATCCACTGCTAAGAACACGTGCTTTTTGGAGACAAGACATAATTAAAACCTTTATGTTCTTATCCTTGAGGCCTCTACTGCTGTTTGAGGTTGGCTAAATTAGAAGAGCACTGCCCCTTAGCACCTTGGGACAGACTTTGTCTCTGTAGACCAAGCGTCACCAGCATCCATCCAAGTGCCAGTAAGGATGTGCAGTAACATTACAGGCGGCATAACTTGTAATTGAACTCCTCCTGCGCCATGGCTAAGAAAATTGATTCGTAACATATTTTTAAATGTCTGTGTATTTATTCTGAGAGAGAGACAGTAAGAGCAGGGGAAGAGAGAAAGGGAGAGAGCGAATCCCAAGCAGTCTCTACGCTGTCAGAGCGGGGCTCGACTTGGGGCTTGATCTCACCAACAGTGAGGTCATACCTGAGCCCAAATCAAGAGTCAGATGCTGAACCCACGGAGCCCCCCAGGTGCCCCCATTCATTCTATATTTTAAGGACATAACACTCTCTTTAAATGTTAAGGAACAAAGTTTTGTTTTTCTTTAATCAAGAAATTCAGATCATCAGACCAAATTTTCTGCTACTTCCAAAGTCTGGCAAACTGATGGAATAGAATAATTCTATTTTAATATGAAGCCTCAATGTACCAAAGAGGTCCTAAGCTAATTTATAATAGAGATTTTAAAAATTAAATAAATGTGAAGATGTGGATTATAGCTAAGGAATATCAAAGAAATATATTCTTACCTTGGCAGTTGGAATAAAGCCGTATATACTAGCAAAACTATTCTGTAAGGCTGGGAATGGTATTGATTTACCATAATTTTTATAGTAGAAGTCTGTGTTAATATCTTACACATCTTTAATATGTGAGACCAGATTACTGTGAGAAAAAGTGAGAAGCATAATCCCAGAATTATGACTCAGAATCGGTGTCCGGGACTCCTCCCTGAAGTGAGTGCTCCTCCACGTCCTCTCCGCGAGGCAGCCGGTCGCTGACTGGTCACCGACATTAAGTGCTTTTCTTCTGTGAACTTCTTCCTATGGTAGTTTGTGTAGGGTAGTAAAGGAACCAGGCCCTCCGAGTCTGCAAGCCCCCACCAGTCCATGTCTTCAGTTTCTTTTTAATTAAAAAATCATTTTTAAACATTTATTTATTTTTGAAAGACAGAGACAAAGCATGAGCAGGGGAGGGGCAGAGAGAGAGGGACACACAGAATGTGAAGTGGGCTCCAGGCTCTGAGCTGTCAGCACAGAGCCCAGTGCAAGGCTTGAACCCACGAACCGCGAGATTATAACCTGAGCCGCACAGGCGCCCCTCCAGTTTTTATTGTAATCCCCTGGAGCTAGCTCGGCTTCTACTCTCTTCCTCTTGTATCGTGTTGTTGTGGTGGTGGTTGTGGTGGTGGTGGTTGTTGTTGATGATGATGGAGGGAGGCTATTCATTTTCAAATGTTTGTTGAGCCCTACACCAGGCACTAATCTAGGGAATGGACATACAGTAATAAATCAAAAGAGATTAAAACCCCAGTACTAATCTTACATGTGTATTCTCTGTAACTCTTCCTCTATCATTATCTATGAAGTCCTGTGGATTTTTAACAGCTTTATTGAGATATAATTGAGATACAGTAAACTGTATGTACTTAAAGGGTACGATTTGATCATTTTAGGCATATATACACACATATATATACACACACACATACACCCATAGAACCAACGGTAATCAAAATAATGAACATATACACGTCCCATGAAAGTTTCCTCACGTGCCTTTATAATCCCTCCCTCCCTCCTACCCTGTGTCTGCCCCACTGCTAGACAACCACTGATCTGCTCTCTGGTACTATAGGTTTGTCTGAATTTTCAAAAGCTTTTATGTAATTATGCAGTATGTACTCCTTTTTTGCCTGGCCTCTTTCACTCAACATAATTGTTTTGAGTGAGATCCACTTTATTCTTTTCAAAATTGTTTTGGCTGTTCTAGACCCATTGCATTTTCATATAAATTATACAATCAGCTTGTCAATTTCTACAAAAAAACTTTTTCCAGGATCTTGATTTGAGATGATGCTGAATCCATAGATCAATTTGGGGAGAACTGACATCTTAACAGTATTGAGTCTTCCAACTCATGAACATGGTACATCTCTCCATATAGTTAGGTGTGTTAAAATTTCTTTCAGCATGTTTCATAGTTTCTAGTATTACAATTATACACATCTTCTGTCATATTTATCTGTGTTATGAAATATTATTGTAAGTGGTATTGTTTCAATTTTTGATTCTTCATTGTCAGTAAACAGAAATACTATTGATTTTTGTACATTGACCATTTGTCCTTAAACCTTAATAGACCTTTCCGTAGCTTTTTGTTTGCTACTTTGGATTTTCTGCATAAACAATCATGTCACCTATCATCAAAGATAGACTTTCTTCTTTGTTTCCAATCAGTGCCTTTTCTTATTCTTGCCTTGTTACACTAGCTAAAATCTCTAGTACAGTGTTGAATAGAAATAGTGAAAACAGACTTCGTAGCCAGTCTGTGAGCTTAGGGGGAAGGCATCCAAATATGGTGTTAACTATAGACTTTTTTGCTGATGATCATCAAATTGGGGACATTTTCTTCTATTTCTAGTTGGCTGAGGGTTTTTCTTTTCAATTGAGTGTGGGTGTTAGATTTTGTCAAATTTGTTTTCTGTGTTGTTTAGATCATTGTATGGTTTTTCTTATTTAGTTAGCGTGGTGAATTACATCGGGTGATTTTTGAATGTTAAATCCACTTTCCGTTCCTTGGATAAACACTGTTTGAATCCTCATGTATTATATTTTGTATATATTGGTGTGTTCTATTTGCTAAAATTGTGTTAATTTTTTTGCTTCTATGTTCACGAGGGATATAGTTCTTTGGTTTTCTTTCCTTTTTTTTTTTTTTAATTTCTAGGAGAGAGAGAGACAGTGTGAGCAGGGGAGGGTCAGAGAGAGAGGGAGATACAGACTCTGAAATAGGCTCCAGGCTCTGAGCTGGCAGTCAGCACAGAACCCGACGCGGGGCTCGAACCCACGAACCGCGAGATCATGACCTAAGCGAAAGTCAGACGCTTAACCGACTAAGGCACCCAGGCGCACCTTTGGTTTTCTTTTCTTGTTATTTTTTTTGTCTGATTTGGGTATCAAGTAATACTGGCCTCATATAATGAATTGAGAAGTGTTTCCTCCCCTTCAGGATTTTGGAAGAATTTATATAGAATTTTATTATTATTTTCTCCTTAAATGTTTGGTAGAATTCACCATTGAGGCCATCTGGGCCTGTATGTTTCTTTTTCAGGTTTTTAACTACAAATTCTATTTGTTTAATATATGTAGAACTCTTCATGTTTTCTATTCCTTCTTGAGCAACCTTTGGTATAATTTTTATCTTTCAAAGATTTTGCCCGTTTCATCTAAGTTCTTAAATTTATAGTCATAAAGTTGTTATTAATATCTTTTCTTCTTATTTTATTTATTTATTTAAGTAAACCCTACCTCCAACATGGGGCTCAAACTCACAACACTGAGATCAAAAGTCACATGCTCTACTGACTGAGCCAACTAGACATCCCCACCTTCTGATTATCATTTTAATATTGTAAAATCTGCAGTGATACCTCCTCACTTTATTCCTGATGTTGGTTAAAAGGTATAGGTATTTTCCCTCTTGTGCTTTCTCCCCGCTGTAGTCATCCTGGCTTCAGGTTTATTAATTTTAATGATACTCACAAAGAACCAACTTTGGGTTTTGTTGATTTTTTCTTCATTATTTTTCTTTTTGCTGCTGCATTGATTTATACTCCAATCTTTCATCCTTTTCTTTTGTTTACTTTGGGTTACATTTGATCTTCTTTCTTCTAGTTTCTTAACATGGAAATTCAAGTTATCCATTTGAGACTTATTTCCCTTTACTAGAAGGGGTTAGTGCTATAAATTTCTCCTGAAGTACTGATTTAATGGCATTTCACACATTTGAATTCTGTGTTTGCATTTTCATTCCATTAAAACTATATTCTATTTCTCTTTTGATTTCTTCTTTGACCAAGTGTATTAGTTTCTAAATATTTGGGCATTTTCCAGATTTTTAAGTTATTGATTACTACTTTAATTCTATTGTGATACTTTATATGACTTGAATCTTTTTAATTTTATTGGAACTTGTTTTGTAGCCAAGAATCTAGTCTGTCTTGGTAAATGTTCATATGGACTTGAACTGCTGTAGGGTGGAGTGTTCTATAAATATCAGTTAGATCAAGTCGATTGAGAGTATTGATCCAGTCTTTTATATCTGTACTGATTTTCTGACTTCTTGTTTGATCAACAGAGTTACATTGAAATTTCTGCCTATAATTTTGTTTTTGTTTCTCCTTGCAGTTCTGTCATTTTATTTCTTCATTTATTTTGAAGATCAAGATTTTGAAGGTATATAAACATTTAGGGTTGCTTTGCCTTTATGATGAATTGACCAGTATTTCATTATCACATGGCCTTCTTTTGTCTCTGGTAGTATTCTTTGCTGTGAGTTCTACGTTGTCTGATATTATGTAGACCCTCCAGCTTTCTTTGATTAGTGTTGGCTTGGCATATGTTTTTCCATTCTTTTGCTTTCCACTGATTTGTATTTTTATACTTAAAGTTGGTTTCTTTTTCTTTTTTTTTTTTTTCCTGAAAGAGAGAGACAGCGTGAGCAAGGGAGGGTCAGAGAGAGAGGGAGACACAGAATCTGAAACAGGCTCCAGGCTCTGAGCTAGCTGTCAGCACAGAGCCCAACGCAGGGCTCAAACCCACGAACCGTGAGATCATGACCTGAGCCGAAGTCGGACGCTTAACCGACTGAGCCACCCAGGTGCTCCTGCGAGAGTAAATTTAAAACTAAACATATCATACCAATTCTCTTTCAGTTCTTCTATGTCTGAAAAAACTGTTATTTTTCCTTGAGTTTTGAGAAATATTTTTGTTTGGCATAGAATTTTGTTGACAGTTTTTTATTTTCCACATTTTAAAGAAATGTTCCTCTGTTTTCTTGCTATTTTGTTACCAATGAGAAATCTTCTGTCACCCTTAGTTTTCTTTCTGTGTACATAATGTTCTTTTTTCTGGTTGCTTTTAAGATTATTCTATCACTGCTCTTGGCCAATTTGGTTATGATATGTCTTGATGTATTTTTCTTCATATTTCTTGCACTTGGAATTCTTTGAGTTTCTTGGATCTGTAGGTTTATAGTTTTCATAAATTTTGGAGAAATTCTGGACAGTACTTTTTCAGATATCCACTCCAATCCCCCCAATCTCCCTATTCCTTAGGGACTCCTAGTCACATGTGTATTAGGTTACTTGAAGCTGTCCCACAGCTCATTCATGCTCCGTTCTTTTTGTCTTATTTTCTTTCCGTGTTTCATTTTGGGTAGTTTCTATAGCTGTGTCTCCAAGATCACCAATCTTTTCTTCCACAGTGTCTAACCTGCTGCTAATCCCATCCAGGAAATTTCTATCAGCCATTGTCCGAAAGCTTAATTTGGGTCTTTAAAAATACCCCTTATGTCTCTACATAGCATATTTAATAAACATAACAAGTTTAACCTTCAGGTAGTGCCACAGAACAGTATTCTAGAGAACACAGTTGTAGTAACTTTTAATGTCTTTGCATGCTATCTCTAATAGTTGTGTCAGTTCTGGGTCAGCTTTGATTGAAATTTTGTCCTCATTATGGATGTATTTTCCTTCTTTGAATGCATGGCAACTTTTTGTTCAATGCCAGACATCATGAGTTTTATTGTGGTTGCAGAATATTTTGTATTCCTGTAAATAGTCTTGAGTTTTGTTCTGGACACAGTTGAATTATTCAGACATAGTTCTTTTCAACGCTCTACATTTTTAAAAAGAAACTGGACTGAAGTGGTGTTTTGTCAAGGGCTAAGGGTATACCTGAAGCAATAATGTCTCAGTGTTCTGCCCGGTGTCCCACAGATTAAGATGTTTTTCATTGTTGGCTTGTGGGAATGGGAACTTTCCTGGCTCTGGGTGAGCTCCGGCTGCTGCTCCCTCTGATGATTTTTAATGATGCTCTCCCTGGCTTTGGGTAGCTCCCACATATATGTGCTCTGACTAGAATTCTACTGAATTCTTCAGGGGAACCCTCTAAAGTTCTCTGTGTTCCAATACTCTTATCTGATAACCCTAATCACCTGGGTCAGACTTTAGGCTCCTTATCTTCAACTATGGGATTCCATCAGGCTCTAGCTCAGTTCCATAGCACCACAGCAGGGCAGAAGGAGCAGATAAGAGTGACATCTGGCTTGATGCTGGGTTTTAGAGACATTTGGTTACTGTATAGAAGACTCAGGACTCAACCCTAAAGATACATTCAAGCTGGATCTCAGATGACCTGAGCTGTTCCTTGCTGAATATGTTAAGGAGTAAGTGGAGAGTAAGGGATATTTACTTTTCCACTTCTGGCCTTGCTGCCAACCTGCAAATTATTGGGGAATAATAATACTGAGCGTCATCAGTAACTGGATACTTCTTCATACTGATCAACTGCCAACCCTATCAGTGGCCAAAGATGGTTTCTCCAGAAAGGCTCTCAAGTAACCAAATGACAGCATGGCACAGTACAAGAAAGATTCGGCCCCCTTGCCTCCAGCTGATTTTTCTCGAGAGAGAAGTAATGAGGAGCCAGGCCTCCGTCCTCAGATGTCAACCCACCAAGGAGTGGAATGAAGGAGGATTACGACTGACATGTAGTCAGTCTTTGGCTTTGCTTCTCAAAGCGTAGTCCCCAGAGCAGCAGCACTGAGGAGTCATTTAGAAATGCAGACAATCATGAAAGAGAGAGAGGGAAAGAAAGAAAAGGAAGAAAGAAGGAAAGGAAGGAAGGAAAAGAAGGAGAGGAAGGGAAGGGAAGGAAGAAAAAGGAAAAAGAAGGAAAGGAAAGAAAACAGAAATGCAGACCATTAAGCAGTTTGCTCAGCGGGACGGTGAGGCTCTGCACTGCGGGAAGAACCCCAGCTGTTTCACGTGTACGTTAACGTTTGGGGAGCACCGGTCCGCCCGGCCAACAGTAACACATTAGACTCTTGAAGTGTGCGGAGAGTAAATCTCATGCTAAGTGTTGCCTGCACAACAAAACAAAACTTGAAGCTTGAGGAGCACGGCTGTAAATATGAGCGGTGACCCGCGCCCTCTAGTGGCCGTCCAGGGAGTTTTTAAATGTTTTCTTTTTTTAGGACCTTTGCCCAGAACTGCCGAAACATCGAACATTTAAACCTCAATGGTTGCACCAAAATCACTGACAGGTAAGGAATGAGAATGAGTTCGGTGGCGAATTGACTCTGGGGAGCGTGAGGGGAGAGAAACATGGTTGAAAATATCTTTAGTGTGTCTGCTCTTTTCCAGCACGTGTTATAGCCTTAGCAGATTCTGTTCCAAGCTGAAACATCTGGATCTGACTTCCTGTGTGTCCATAACAAACAGCTCCCTGAAGGGGATCAGGTAAGAGTACCTGCCGTCGGGAGAAACGCCCAAGCCTATGAGCAAACCTTTCTAACGGTCCCATTGGAGCAAGAAAAGAGGAGGCTCGGGTCACCGAGATTTGCTGTCCCCCGCGCGGCTTGTCACACCGGGAAATGGGGGCTGGGATGCCCACGCGCCCGCCGCCTCTCGTTCCCGCAGCGAGGGCTGCCGAGGCCTGGAGTACCTCAACCTGTCGTGGTGTGACCAGATCACGAAGGACGGCGTCGAGGCGCTGGTGCGGGGCTGTCGGGGCCTGAAAGCCCTGCTCCTGCGGGGCTGCACCCAGGTACCGAGGGGCTGAGGGGGCGCGGCAGTCCGGCTCGCGGGTGCGTCCCGGCGGGCGACCCCGCTGCCGTCTCTCTCGGGTCGCCCCTGTTCCCTCAGCTGGTTCCCCCCCTTGTGTTCTCTGTCCCCTCAGTTAGAAGATGAAGCCCTCAAGCACATTCAGAATTACTGCCACGAGCTCGTGAGTCTCAACTTACAGTCCTGCTCGGTAGGTCACGTGAGCGCCTCCTGCCCACGCCCCCCCTCCCCCCTCCCCCCCCTCCCCGGGGGGGGGGGCGGCGCAGGCCCCGCCTCCAGGCGCCCAGGTTTCCTGTTGCGTCCTCGTGGGATCTGCGGGTTTGCCACAAGACGCGGAAACCAAATGGCCGATGCAAAGCCACTGACATTTCCCCCTAAAACTGGGGTCTTGGTTTCTTTTAAGATCTCAGGAATTCTGTGAACTAGTCACTGTGACCTGAACAAATTCATGGTAAAGTCTCGGTGTTTTAGGGTTTTTTTTTTTTTTTTTAATCCTAAAATGGGGATCCTGACGCTTCTCACCTCGCAGCGGGTAAAGCGAAATGACCAGTGTGACAGCGCTTTGAAAAATAAAGGATAAAGGCAAGGTCGAGGTGTGAGGCACCGCCATTGTCGGTGCCGTCCAGGACGCCCGCCACCTCCTCCCGGCTGCCTGGGCCGGAAGCTGAGGAAAGTAAGAGGAATTGCCTACACTCGCTGCTGAGTGAGTGAATCATAGAAGCCGTTGGAAGCCTTGTGGGTGGGAGATGGAGGAGAACCGTCTTCTGGACAAATAATGACCTGCTGGGCGCTGTTGGGTGTTAAGAGCCTGAGCTGCTGGAGGGGAGCAGGGCCAGGTGACCCCCACGGGATGTGAACGTGCACCTTACAGTCCCTCAGGCCGCGAGTCCTTTCACTTGCTATTGTCTGAACCATTTGAGGGCGTTTTATAAACATATACATACATGACCTTATACGGTAGATATTTAAAGCCTTAGTCTGTAGAAATTCAACCAAAAATTGTTCTGTCACTTAACCAGGCAAGTCTTTCGAGCCCTTTAATCTGATTTGTCACACAAGTTTATAAATTTTCCCTGAAAAAAAAAAAATCAAATGAACTCTGGGTCGGAAAATGGAATCTCGCTAGCGCGGTGCCGGGGTAACGAGCGCGTGTCCACCCTGGGCTTCGCCCTGTGTCATGTCAGTGAGTCAGCGGATGAGCTGCTGGTGACCTGAGCTGCTGGTGACCCGCAGCCCAGCCAGGCGCCCGGCGTCATGTCGCTGAGTCAGCGGATGAGCTGCTGGTGACCGGCAGCCCAGCCAGGCGCCCGGCGCCGTGTCAGTCAGCGGATGAGCGGCAGTGGCTGGCGCCGCCGCCTCCTGACGGCCCTCCCTGCCTGGGTTTCCGCAGCGCGTGACGGACGAAGGGGTGGTGCACATCTGCCGCGGCTGCCATCGGCTGCAGGCCCTGTGCCTGTCCGGCTGCAGCAACCTCACAGACGCCTCCCTCACGGCCCTGGCTCTCAACTGCCCGCGACTCCAGTGAGTGCCTGGCCCGACTGGCGGGGGGGCCCTCCCGCAGGAAGGGGGAGGTGGCGGTGCAGGAGCTGGTGCTTGTGCTCTCGCCGGCTGGCGAGAGGGGTTGGGGCGGGACTGGGCGCCATCCGGCTCACTTAGGGATGGACGGGAGGACACGAAGCTGCCCGCGGCCGCCAGGGAGGCTGCACCGTGAGTCTCGTGGACTTGACACCTGTGCGCGCCCGATTTGCCTCATCCTGTTAGGATGCTGACGTCAGGGTGGTCTGCTGGGGTCAGAAGGGTAGCCCCACGTCCAGATGCTCCCAGAGTCTCCTCCAGGCCAGTTGCTAAGTGGACAGAAGTGGGGGAGAGATCACAGTCTCCTTATTCATCACCTTCTCTAGCAGAAGGATGTCTTGTTTTTAACAAATAATGATTGGTTTTCTGATTTTCCAATAGTACCGTGACTATGAAAACTTTAATAATGGCACCAAAATGCTGACGCTGACATCAGTTGAACTCCTACATGGGTATCTCATTCAGCCATCCCCACATCTCTAGGAGAATAGGCGCTGTTATTCTCACTTATTTGGCAGAGGAGAAACCAGGACTCAAAGAAAATCGCATACTATACGGGGTCACATGATGAGGAGGAAGTAAAACTAGAGTTTGAACTTGAAACTTTGACCTCAGAGCCAGCAATCTTAACCCCTGTGCAAGAGGCGGAAAAAGATTCTTCTTTTGTTATTTATTTGTCTGTGAAACTGACCCGTTTCTCCTGCTTCCAGCAGTTTCACATCTTCTAAGCATTGTCTGTTGTTGTCTTTTGCATTAGGGATGATCCTGGGTAATTTTGATATTTTTAAATAGTAGAAGGAATGTGGATGATCAAAACTGGTCAGAAGGTGGTCAGAATTACTGCTACAAGGGCGTATTTAACTTTAAAATGTTATTTATTCCTCTGACCCTGTTAAGCATGGGCATGGAGAATCAATCCATGTTTTTCATTGGCTGCAAAAAAGCTAACTGGGGATTTCACTAAATCCAGTATATATCAAGATGATTTTGTTGAGTAAAAGTTCATTTTAATTGTGTTTAAAAGTCAACAAATATCGGGGGCTCAGCTGGTTAGGTGTCTGACTCTTAATGTCGGCTGAGGTCTTGATCTCAGGGTTGTGAGTTTGATCCCTGCTTATAAAAAAGAGTCAACAAATACTGGAATAATACTTGAAAATGACACAGCAACAACGTCCCGGTATTGTGGAGAGATTGCTGGGCTGCTACCCAAGTTGGGGCTGGAACTTTGGGACTTAGGGGAAGCCCACATTTCTTCTTGCTCCTCCTTCCCCTTCGTCTGTGCAGGGGACAGCTGTCCTCAGGACTGTTCCAGAAGCAGGGGTGTGTCAGCAGAATAAAGTCGAGAGTGTGCATCATGAAGTATGTGTTTCTGTGGTTAACCAGTCACTGCCTTTTCCTCCCGTGCGCTGCGTATCCCAGGATTTTGGAGGCTGCCCGTTGTTCCCATTTGACTGATGCAGGCTTTACGCTTTTAGCTCGGGTAAGGCAGAGGTTTCTAAAAGCAAAACCAAACTAATTCACCTCCCTCATTTGCAAAGGACTCACAGTGGTTTTGGAATGTGCAAAATATGTGTGCCATCAGAGGAGAGGTGCTGGGTAGAATAGAGTCCTCGGGGTGTGCTTTCCTGTTGGCTCGGAAAGCTAAGGGGGTCCTCTAGAAGGTTCCAGAGCAGTCTAGACCTCGCTGTCACTTGGTCAGGTGGGAGCATGGTGAGAACTTCCTCCCTGGCAGGACTTGGCCTTCCTCCTGCAAACCCTGACTCTGCCTCCCAGGAGCCTCCTCTAGTGAGCTGTGCTCTGCCTCCCCTCCCTTTTCCCCGTCGCCCTGCAGACGGCGGCCATCATGGAGGTCCCCGGGGCCTGCTGCTGGGAACCCATGAGCTTCTGGGGATGGTGATACACTCCCTTCCTCCTACCCTAATCCTCACCCGTCCACACTGTGCCTGAGCGCCCCATGCCCATGCCTTCCCAGAGCCTTATCTGTGGCTAAAGTGTACAGATTATATCCGTGAGCCACTAGGAGGGGGGAGGCCACTACCTTTCCAGGTGAGAGGAGGAGAGGAGCCCAGGATGGCCACCTTCCCATTTCTGAAGGGAGTGTGATTCACAGGGCACTTGCTCAGAAGTGCCAGCTCAGCCTAGGGGCAGGGCGGGCTCCTTCATGGAAGAGAACAGGACACTGGGCTGGTACTTAGAGGGACAGGGCGCAGCACCAGTGCTGCCCTGACCACTCACCACATGGTGGGGGTGGTTTTGTGGATTTTTTTCAGAATTGCCATGATCTGGAGAAGATGGATCTTGAAGAATGCATCCTGGTGAGTAGACTCCTGACATGCTGTGTAGGGCTCTCCCTCTGTCCTGACAGCCGGGCATGGGTAGACACCCCATGGCTGTGGTCTGCACCCTACCCACCCCAGTGTGTGTCTCAGGAACCTGTAAGGGCCATGACCATGGGATGCATGAACTTGGGCTATTCTCAGCCATCAGAGCTACAGTTAAGATGTTCAAGGTAGCTCCTTTTTTTTTTTTTTTTTTTGGCCAAACATTAAAAACCATATATGTTTCAGAGAACTGAAGGAGAAATAAGCTTGCATGCCCAGTGATGAGGTGACTATGGAGTAGAACCGTGGGGAACCCCCCCTTACCTGCTTCCTCTCTGTCCCATGTCCCTGGGCCCTCTTGGGGCACCAGAGGAGAGGCAGAAAAGCAGCTTTGTGACTGCAGGAGTGGGCACACTTGAGGTTGTCAGCAGTGAGAGGAGCTCCCGGCTTGAGGGTGCCTGCGATGAGTTTTTCGTTGTTTTACACCTTTTGATTCTCACGTTCAGGAGGAACCAAAATTGGGTGTTAAGTTCTGGCGTAGGAGCCACACTGACCCCGCGTGTCTCTCTGCAGATAACCGACAGCACGCTCGCCCAGCTCTCTGTGCACTGCCCCAAGCTGCAAGCCCTGGTGAGTCTGGGACTTCTGTGGCCCTGGTCACCACTTAGGGATGAGAGAGCTCTCCCTCCGCAGCAACAATCAAGTTGGTTTTCCCTTCTGTAAAAGGCATCGTCATTCTTGGTTTCAGAGACCACGTGGGAGACAGGGTATCTAACTGTCCCTGACTTCATTTCGGGACGCAAACTGGCTGTCGAGGCCGCTCCATTCACGTCCGTTGTCTCGGGGAGAGGGAGACTGCATGTTTCGATGATAAGATGTAGACAAAGATGGAGGCCGTCCTTGGGCTGTATTTGCATTCCATACCTGCTCTCATGCATCTAGAGGGAAGAGGAATGAAAATATCTTGCAGGATCCTAAGTGAGCAGTGCAAAGTGCCACGGAGGCTCTTAGGCATGCAGACGCCTCCCGTATGTTTCACATGTGGCTGTAAGACGGTGGGCCCGCGGGACGGGATGGGGTCCTTGCATTCATCGGGCCAGCCTGTGTTAGCTGTGCCCACTGGATGCACTGTCTCATTTTCTTCCGCCCACAGCCCGGTGGGAGGGGGGGACATCCCCATGTTATCAGTGACGACACCAAGGCTCAGAGCAGTGAAGAAACTTGCCCAAAGCCACACAGCTGCTCAGAGGCCCCAGCTCTCTGGGCCCCTGTGGAGTCTGGCCTTCCTACTCCCCCTGAGACACACACCAGGGTTTTCGTAAGCTAGAGAAGCTGTTGTCTTTCAAACTAGCTCTGTCCTCAAGGGCCAGAACTTTCTATAACATCGTTAAAACTCCTTTGGCCTTGAGTTGTTCACAGTTCTGGGGGTTACTTTTTTGCTTGGGCACAGGTACAGTTGGGCCTGGGACAGCTCTGGGACTTTTTGTGTGTGAAGGGTTTGGGGTCAGGTTGAATCCAAGCCCTCTGAATGGCTGCCCTGTGTGTAGTGCATATCGTTTTGTAGCGCTCCCAGATGTGTTCTGATCCAGTCTTGTAATTGACAGGACCTGTCACTCAGGTGTGCTTCCTCCCACTACCCTCTCTACTCCTCCCCCCTGCACCCTGGGCTCTCAGAGGTGGGAAACTCAGGAGCCCTGCCTTTATCTCCTACATCAGCCCCTCCTCTTGGCTGCCCAAGGGCTCTCTCTGCCCTGCCCTGGCCTCGGACCCCCTGGCCTTCATTAGCATCTACGAGACATCTTAGATCAGGGTGGGGGCCGAGCAGGGGTCCACTGAGCGCAGCAATGCCTCCTGCCAGCTCTCTGCCTCCTCCTGGGGGTGCAGGGCCCGCCGGCACCTTAGCGGGCACATCTGACAAATACCAGGTGTTCTCACAGCAGGCATGCTGGGGACTGAAAGTCTTCTCCATCTCGTCCCCTATGCTTATACAAGCTCCTTCCAGAACCAGGACTTAGAATGAAGGATAAGCCAGAATAAAGCCAAAATGCCAAGGTAAGAGCCCAAAATAAAAACCAAGGAGGATTATTAGCCGAAAAGCAGGGAAACGGTGGCAGTTGGAATCTAAACTTAGCTTTGACGGTGCATAATTGCCAGGACAGAACAAGGAAATGGTCTGGATCACAGCTGGTCCACTTTCATCTCATTCACTCTGCAAACACCCCTTGACCGCCACGTGCCAGGTGCTCTTCTAGGCCTGGAGAATAAAAAGGCAGTTCATCGGGGGCGCCTGGGTGGCTCAGTCAGTTAAGCGTCTGACTCTTGATTTCAGCTCAGGTTGTGGTCTCACAGTTTGTGAGTTCCTGCCTGGCATTCTCTCTCTCCCTCTCTCTGCCCCTCCTCCTCTCGCACCCTCTCAAACTTTAAAAATAAATAAATAAAACCTTTTTAAAAATTAAAAATAAATTCATCAGGAGAGACTAACTTTATGCTCCCCCTGAAACTCCAGAGAGGTGGTCTGGATCCATGTTTTGGGGGTACCATGCCCCAGGAGCACGAGGTGCTCTGGTGAGGGACAGCAGTCGCCGGTCAGCCCTGGGGTGAGAGCACGGGCTTTGGGAGAAGTGCGTGTTTACTGCAGCAGCTCGGACAGCACCCATGGGTGGTGGCCGGCAGTCCCGTACGTGCCAGCAGCGCAGCAGGAGGATGGCAGGCTGAGGGTGCGCCCAGTGGTCGTGCGCCACCTCCCCACGGGCCTCCTGCCGAACCAGGTGGCCCCACGGGAGCAGCCCCGTCCCCACCAGTGGGTGGCTACCCTTATTGAGGGAGGCCTAGACAGCGCTGTCTTTGACAGAGCTTGGATGAGCTGCTCCTGGGCCCACGTTGGGCGCTTCTACCCTAGCCTGCAGAGATGAGCGGAGACAGTTACTATTGGGGGAAAAACTCCGTAGATGGAATTTTGAAAAGCGGCTTTTGTATATTACTGAAGATCTGCAAGCAGGAAGAGGGAAGTGACCCCTAGTTCAAAGCCAGGTGACCATCACATCTCAGTCCCCACAGGTTCAGTTTCCCCAGGTTGTCGTTAGACATACCCTGGCTTCTAACCGGTAGGCTACATCTCTAGTAGGTTCTGTTGATTTTCACGCTTGCTTTGTTTCCTGCTTTCCTTTTCAATACCAGAGCCAGTTTTCTGAGACTTTTAAAAAGCTTAGTATACAACCCATTTGTCCTGGAGACTACCAAAGAAGAACTTTAGCAGTTAAAGAGTAAGGAATATACCCTAAAAATAAAAGCCCCCTTACTGTCTTTATTGCTATAGAATTATGATCAAATTGGCTAGTGGTTTATCAATTTTGTTAATTTTTTTCAAAGAACCAGCTTCTGGTTTCATTGATGTGTTCTACTGTTTTTTTGGTTTCAGTAACATGGATTTCTGCTCTAATCTTTATTATTTCCTGTCTTCTGCTGGTTTGGGGTTTTATTTGCTATTTTTTTACCAGCTGTTGGAGGTGTAAGGTTAGGTTGTGTATTTGACACCTTTCTTCCTTCTTTAGAAAGGCCTGGATTGCTTTATACTTCCCTCTTATGACCCCCTTTGCTGCGTCTCAGAGGTGTTGGGCTGTGGTGTTATCATTTTCATTGGCTTCCATGTACTTTTTAATTTCCTCTTTAACTTCTTGGTTAGCCCATTCATTCTTTAGCAGGATGTTCTTTTGTCTCCAAGTATTTATTATCTTTCCAGATTTTTTTCTTGTGGTTGATTTGAGTTTCATAGCACTGTGGTCTCAAAATGTGCACAATATGATCTCGATCTTTTTGTACTGGTTGAGGGTTGATTTGTGCCTATTCTGGAGAACGTTGCATGTGCCCTGGAGAAGAATGTATATTCTGCTGCTTTAGGATGAAATGTTCTGAATGTATCTGTTCATCTGGTCCAGTGTGTCATTCAAAGTCATTGTTTCTTTGTTGATGTTCTGTTTAGATGATCTGTCGACTGCTGTAAATGGGGTGTTGAAGTCCCCTACTATTAATGGTATTACTATCAATGAGTTTATGCCTGTGATTGATTTGTATATTTGGGTGCTTCCCCATTTGGAAGATAAATGTTTACAATTGTTAGGTCTTCTTGGTGGATAGACCCCTTAATTATGATATAATGCCCTTCTTCATTTCTTGTTACAGTCTTTATTTTAAAGTCTAGATTGTCTGATATAAGTATGGCTACTCTGGCTTTCTTTTGGTGATCATTAGCATGATAGATGGCTCTCCATCCTATTGCTTTCAATCTGAAGGTGTCTTCAGGTCTAAAGTGGGTCTCTTGTAAACAGCATATAGATGGATCCTGTTTTCTTAACCATTCTGTTACCCCATGTCTTTTGATTGAAGCATTTAGTCCATTGACATTTAGAGTACTGAAAGATATATTTATTGCCATTATGTTTCTCATAGAGTTGGAGTTTCTGGTGGTGTTCTCTGGTCCTTTCTAGTCTTTGTTGCTTTTGGTCTTCTTCCCTCCCCACCCCCCATCTTTTCTCCCCTTAGAGAGTCCCCCTTAAAATTTTCTTGCAAGGCTGGTTTAGTGGTTCCAAACTCCTTTAATTTTTGTTTGTCTGGGAAACTTTGAATCTCTTTTTCTATTTTGAATGACAGCCTTGCTGGATAGAGAATTCTTGGCTGCATATGTTTCTGATTCAGCACATTGAATATATCCTGCCACTCCTTTCTGGTCTGCCAAGTTTCTGTGGATAGGTCCATTGCAAACCTGATCTGTCTTCCCATGTAAGTTAGGAACTTTTTGTCCCTTTCTGCTCTCGTGATTCTTTCTTTGCCTGAGTATTTTGTGAATTTGACTATGATATGCCTTGTTGATGGTCGGTTTTTGTTGAATCTTGTGGGAGTCCTCTGTGCTTCCTGGATTTTGATGTCTGTGTTTTTCCCCAGGTCAGGAAAGTTTTCCACTATGATTTGCTCACATAACCCTTCTACCCCTTTTTCTTTCTCTTCCTATTCTGGGACCCCTGTTTCTGATGTTCTTTTTTAATGAGTCACTGCTTTCTCTTATTCTTAAATTGTGTTCTTTTGCTTTAGTCTCCCTCTTTTTTTCTGCTTCATTATTCTCCATAGGTTTGTCTTCAGTATTGCTGATTTGCTGCTCTGCCTCATCCATCCCTGCCGCTGTGGCATCCATTCAAGACTACAGCTCAGTTAAAGCATTTTTTATTTCATCCTGACAAGCTTTTGCTTCTTTTATCTCTGTAGAGAGGAATTCTAACCTATTTTTGACCCCAGCTATATTCTTATTATTGTGATTCTAAATTCTGGTTCAGACATCTTGCTTGTATCTGTGTTGGTTAAGTCCCTGGCTGTCATTTCTTCCTGCTCTTTCTTTTGGGGTGAATTGCTTTGTTTTGTCATTTTGAAGGAAGAAAAGGAATTACTAAGGTAAAAAAATTTTAAATAAAAAAATTGAAAACACACACATACACACACACACATGCGTGCACACACACAAATCAAATAAATAATGCTAGATCCTAGGTGTGTTTTGGTTATTGAAAGGAGCTTGACTGATTAGAGAAAAAAGAGAAAAAGAAAAAAAAAGTTTGAAAATTTGGGAAAATGAATATAATGAAATAGGATAACTTGAACTGATGGAAGTAAAATAGAATCTGAAAAATTTATGAAAACAAAAAATGTAGTAGAAAAAATAAAGGAAATATTTTTAATAAAAATTGAAAGTAAAGATAAAATTTTTCCCTTTCTGTATTCAAGTTAAAAAAATGAAAAAAAATTGAATAGATGGACCAGCGAACAGACTGAAATATGATTGATATTACATCGTTTTCCTCTGGGAGTCAAACTATGAAGCACTTTGTAGTCCATAAACTAAGCAGGTGGAGAGATTTGTGGTATTTCTGAAGAGTGAGGTTGGCCCAGTTGGGTGGGTCATTAGTGTAATGGCTCTGTTCTCCACTAGATGGTGCTGCTTAGCTTACTGTGGTGGATTGTTGTGGCACCTGTAGGAGTGTATGCACATGAGAAGGAGAGGTGGAAATGGCATCACCCAGCTACCCAGTCTAGTATCAAAACTCTGTGCTCTCCCAGCCAGGAATCGCTCACCTGTCCTTTGTGTCTGGTTTCTGTCCACTCCCCACTTTGACACTGTCTGTGACCATGCCATCAGGTAGCCAGGCACCACCTCCCTCCTGAGTTTTATCTGAGATGCGGCTATGTTTCCTGACCCCTCACTTCTGAGGGACTGTGGCTTGGACCTGCTCAGATCCTCTGGGGGAGGGTCTCACCAACCAGTAGCTGGTGCTGTTCGCACCCAGGAACATTCTCAGAACTGTGCTACTGCTGATGTCCAGGAACTTGTGGTTGAGTGCCAGCCTGCCCCAGAAAAAGTTCATGCGATTGTGTAGCAGCAGCGTTTCTAGGATTATGGAAAATCCCACCTGACCTGAGAACCTCCCAGACCCACTCTGCTCCTGTGGATTCGTCCTTCCCACTAGGGCACCACTTGGTATTTGAGCTGCAGAGTTTCAGACTCTGTGCTCCCCCTGTCTATAGAGTCTTCATGGAATTTAACCTCTCTCCTTTCTCCTTTCTACCTTCTCTCTTTTTAGTTCAGTCCCTGTGGCTCCTTCTACTTTTCCACTTTCTTTCTCCAGCTGCTTTTGCAGCGAGGGGCAGGGGGGTTGCTTTTCCCATACTCTCCCCATCTCCATCCTCTCTCCGCAAGCAAACAGCTTCCTGCCCCCCGCATCTCCTCTCTTCCCCTGTTCACCTCTCTGCGCCATGTACCTGCTGAGTTCTGTGGTTCAGGTTGTGCGGATTGTTGTATTAATCCTCAAATCAGTTTTCTAGCTGTGCAGATGGTTTAGTGTTGATCTGCCTGCATTTCATGGACGCAAGACAGATAAATAACTTCCATGCTGTTCAACCATCTTGGCTCCTCCCCCTATTGCTATAGAGTTTTATCTTTCATCCGGATTTATCAAAACTCAGTGATGTTGTGTAGGAAGCCCAGGCCATTAGGGATCTAGTCAGTCAGTGCCCTTTCAGAATAACAAGCATTTAAGTCACCCAACTAGTAGAAGGCTTCTCTTGCTGATCAAAACACTACTTGTTATCAAAACACTACTCAACTGCTCTAGAGGAAAAAAAGGGACACAAGACTTGGTAACATTTAGGTGAATACTTTGTCCATTTTATTTTATTTTATTTTTTAATTTTTTTTTAATGGTTTTTATTTATCTCTAGGAGAGAGAGAGAGACAGCGTGAGCAGGGGAGGGTCAGAGAGAGAGGGAGTCACAGACTGAAACAGGCTCCAGGCTCTGAGCTGGCAGTCAGCACAGAGCCCGACGCAGGGCTCGAACCCACGAACCGCGAGATCATGACCTAAGCGAAAGTCGGTCGCTTAACCGACTAAGCCACCCAGGCGCCCCTACTTTGTCCATTTTAAAGTGAAACATTTAACACCTTGAAAAATAACAATGTGAAATAGAATGTGTGTTGTTCACCTCTCAGTGTCACAGCCCACGATCTGACTAGCATCTCCTGTCTTTCCCAGTCACTCCTGTCACCCAACTGCAATCAAAATTGAACCTAAATGGGTACCTTTGAACCCACCATCTTGTGATTGCCAGTCCTCATTTGATGTCACCTCCCTCTCCCTTAAATTGTGTGGTCAGTTATTAACTCGCTCCCTTGCTCCTCAAGAGTCCCCTTCTTCATTTAGCACAACTGTCATTCTGTTTAACTCTTAGCTGCTGAGCCCAGCCTTTCTTTTCCAAAAAAATTTAAGATTATTTATTTATTTTGAGAGATAGAGGCGGGGGGGG
>NW_027528417.1:4061377-4081158 GCF_008692635.1 Crocuta crocuta
GGGGGGGGGGGGGGGGGAGAGCATAAGTGGGAGAGGGGCAGAGAGAGAAGGAGCAAGAGAATCCCAAGTGGCCTCCACACTGTCAGCACAGGGCCCAGTGTGGGACCGAACCCCACAAAACTGTAAGACTGTGACCTCAGCTGAAACCAAGAGTCGGACACTTAACTGACTGAGACACCCAGGGCCCCAGCTGAGCCAGCCTGAAGCAAGAGCACAAGTAAGATGGAGAAGGGCTTACCAGCATTTTGTGTGATGGAAACAGTACATGTTCTTAGATTGACAGAAGCCATCGCTGCATGTCACCGTGAGGGAGGAGAGGAGATGAGGCTGAATGAGAGGCAGGACCAGAGCTTTACGGCTCCTGCTAAGGTGGGTAGACCTGTTCCTCTCCACTGTCTCTGTGAGACTTATCAGAATGACAGTGAGAGGTTGACATGGGGCTCACAATCTGAAGGCCCAGTGCTCCACATCACATCTGAAAGAGCAGGCTGGCCCATATTTTGCTTCCAAATTAGGGTTTATTAATGCCTTCTAGTTACCTCAGCATTCCATGCTGAGATTCAGGAGACTCATTAGATCACTCCTAAAACTTTGTAAGCAGAACAACTCCAAGCGCACCGGGGACCCACAAATCCTGTACCAGTTGCTGGGGCTAAACTCTGCATCTAGTACACAGGATCCCACGGCTAAGACTTTAAGTTTATCTTCACTAAGGTCTTCTCCTCTGATGTGGGTTCATACAGATTAACGACAGTTATATCTTCCTGATGAATTGATGTTTTTATCATTATTAAATGTCTTTCCTAATCATTGATAAAACTTACTGTCTTGAAGTCCCCCTATGTTAATCAGTCTTCTCATGCTTACTTTTTGCATGGCATGTCATTTTCTTTCACGTTATCTATGTTATACATAAATACTGTCTTGCTTTTATCCAGCCTGATAAACTCTTTTAACCAAAATGTTTAGTCATTTCGTATCATGTAATATTGATACGGTTGGATGTTTTCTCCCTTTTGTTTTCTATTCTTTGCTCTTTTCCCACCTTTTTGGGTTAACTAAATATTTAATTTTATTTTAACTTATCTATTGCCTTTTTCGCCATATCTCTATGCCTTGATTTTTTTTTAAGTGGTTGCACTGTTAGCAGTGGGAATTTAGGAGCAGTCTAGTGTGATTTAGACATCAGTTCCCAGAACACAGAGACGATCTCCCCTCTCTCCTCTACCACTAGCACCTCGCACAAGGCTTAGCCAGGGGAAGCCACTTTCAAGCCTCTTTTGGAACAAAGTGAGATAGAAACAAGCCAGCCCAAATCTGAGAGCCTTTTGTGTGAGTGATAAGGGTGATCCCTACGGCTGTGGTGCTCAGGTCCCAAGGATCGCAGCCCTTTCCAGGAGGCTGCCAGCAGCTCCCTGGCCATGCAAGAACCCTTCTAGGAGAAGCTGATTTTTTTGGAGGAAGCAGCAGGTGGGGAGTTCCTGCGATCAGGAATCCTAAACTCCCTAAATTCCCCATACTCACAGTATCAAGCAACCTTGTCAAGGCAGCCTGGCCAGCTCCTTCAGTTTCACACCACCAAATTCAGAGAGGTAAGGGGGAGGAAGAGAGTTCTTGTTGGAACAGATTTCAGGGGAAGAGGAAAATATCTGCATTCCAGGTCACGTCCTACCCTAACTTTAACAGACGAGTGGCTTGAAGTTGGGCTTTTTTTTTTTTTTTTTTTTTTAACATTTCCGTTCAAATTCCATTAAGTCCCTGGTTTTTGGTGAGGAGCACTGCCCAGGATGTGGGACATGCACACACACATACAAGCATGTGCACATACACACACTTCTGAATCCTAGGAGACCCCTAGCAGCCTAGTAGAAATGGAAGAAAGCAGGTGAGAAAAAAACAAGTCTGAGTACTATCATATCAGCCTCTTATCTCTGCTGTAAATGAATTTCCTTAGTTTTAAAAATAACAATAGTAAGTTCTTTCTTATCAATAATCATCCTAAATGTTTTTTAAAAAATTTTAATTCTTATTTTTGAGAGAGAGAGAGGAACAGTGGGGGAGGGACAGAAAGAGAGAGAGGGAGACACAGAATCTGAAGCAGGCTCCAGATTCCAAGCTGTCAGCACAGAGCCCGATGGAGGGCTCAAACTCACTAGCCATGAGATTGTGACCTGAGCCAGAGACAGACGCTTAACCAACTGAGCCATCCAGGAACCCTAATAATCACTTTAAATATAAGTGGATTAAATTCCTCTATCAGAAGACATAGAGTGGCAAAGTGAATAAAAACCATGACTTAGATACATTACTAGACCTAAAACAATCTAACTTTACACTTCTAGAGCTATAAAGGAAGCTGGAAAGGAAGAAGCAGACGAAGCCCAAAGTTAGCCAAAAGAAGAAAATAGCAAAGATTAAAGCATGTAACTTAAAAATAGGAAATAGAAAAAAATTAATGAAATGGAGGGTTTTTTTTGAAAAAATAAACTTGACAAATCCTCAGCTAGACTATGCAAAAAAGAGAAAGGCAAATAAAGTCAGAAACAAGAGACATTACAACTCATTACATGAATAAAATGAATCATAAGAGATAATTATGAACAGTTATGTGCCAACAAACTGGATAATCTAGAACGAATGAATTCCTATAAACACATAACCTACTAAAACTAAGTCATGAAGAAATAGAAATCTTTAATCAGACCCATGACCAGTATAGAGATGGTAAGCCCAAGCACATCATTAAACATGAATTGTCTTTTTTTAATGGAGGCTTCATTGATATACTTTTAGCTTCAGGTATACAATGCAATTATTTGATATTTGTATGTATTGCAAAATGATCATCATGATGGAGTTTAGTTAGCATCTGTCACCCTATTTACAAAATTTTTTTCTTAGAATGAGATCTTTTAAGATTCTTCTCTCAGCAACTTTCAAATATGTAGTAACATTAACTATAGTCACCATGCTATACATTACATCCCTATGACTTAAATGATAGGAAATTTGTCCAGTTTGACCCCCTTCACCCTTTTCACACTCCCCCCACTTCTGACAATCAACAGTATGTTTTTTTAATGTTTCAAATTTCTATTTAAATTACACTTAGTTTACATATAGTGTAATAATGGTTTCAGGATATAGTCTCTGAATCTATGAGCTTGCTTTTTTTTTTTTTAATTCCCTGTATAAGTGACATCATACAGTATTTTCTTTCTCTGCCTGACTTATGTCACTTAGCATAATGCCCTCAAGGTCCATCCATGTTGTTGCAAATGGCAATATTTCATTCTTATTTATGGCTGAATTCCAGTGTGTGTGTGTGTGTGTGTGTGATGTTTTCATTACCCATTCATCCTTTAGTGGACACTTAGGTTGTTTCCATGTCTTGGCTAATGTAAATAATACTGCAGTAACTGTGAGAGTGCAGATGTTTTCAAATTAGTGTTTTCATTTTCTTCAGATAAATACCCAGAAGTGGAAGTGCTGGAAAATATGGTAGTTCTATCTTTTTAAGATTTTTAAAATGTTTTATTTATTTTTGAGAGAGCACGAGCTGAGGCGGACAGAGGATCCAAGGTGGGCTCTGCACTGACAGCAGTGAGCCTGATGTGGAGCTTAAACTCATGAACCATGAGGTCATGACCTGAGCTGAAGGCAGACACTCAACCAACTGAGCCACCCAGGTGCCCCTATTTTAAATGTTTTTTAAGTTTATGTATTTATTTTGAGAGAGAGAGAGTGCAGGAGAAGCACAGAGAGACAGAGACAGAACCCGAAGCAGGTTCCAGGCTCTGAGCTGTTACCACAGAGCCTGACACGGGGCTCAAACTCATGAACTGTGAGATCATGACCTGAGCCAAAGTTGGACATTTAACTGACTGAGCCACCCAAGCACCCATTTATTATTTCTAATGTTTTTCGATGGAGTCTTTAAGGTTTCTATAAATAATATTGTGTCATCTGCAAATAGTGAAAGTTTTACTTCTTTCTAATTTGGATATCTTTCTTTTTTCTTACCTAATTCCTCTGGTTGGGATTTCTAATACCATGTTGAATAAACATGGCATGAGTGGGTATCCTTGTTTCTTCCTTAGAGGAGAGATTTTCAGCTCTTCACCATTGAGTATGATGCTAGCTGTGAGCTTGTCATATATGGTCTTTATTATGTTAAGGTATGTTTCTTCTTTACTCACTTTTTAAAAAATCATAAATGTTGTATTCTGTCAAATTCTATTACTGCATCTATTTAGATGATCATAGGATGTCCATTTTGCTAATATGCTATATCATACTGATTGATTTAAGAATGTTCTCCCATCCTCACATCCCTGAAATAAATTCCACTTGGTTGTAGTGTATGATTCTTTTAATGTACTGTTGAATTTAGTTTGCTAATATTTGTTGAGGGCTATTGCATCTATGTTTAAGATTTTTCTTTTACATTTATTTCATTTTGAGAGAGAGTGTGTAGAGGAGGGGCAGAGAGAGACAGAGAGAGAGAATGAATTCCAAGCAGGCTCCCCATTGTGGGATGTGGGGCTTGAACTCATGAACCACGAGATCATGACTTGAGCCAATATCAAGATTTGGATCTTAACCGACTGAGCCACACAGGTGCCCCTGCATCTATGTTTATCAGAGATATTGGTCTGTAGTTTTCCCTTTTTTTTTTTGGTAATGTCTGTCTAGTTTTGGTTATCAGGGGTAATACTTGCCTTGAAAAATGGATTTGGAAATGTTCCCTCCCTCTTTTTTGGAAGAGTTTGAGTAGGAATGATGTTAATTCTTCTTTAAATATATGGTAGAATTCACCAATGAAGCAGTATTCTGGAACTTTGTTGGCAGGTTTTAGATTGCTGATTTAATCCCTTATTAGTAATCAGTCTGTTCAGATTTTCTATTTATGATTCAGTTTTGGATGGTTCTTTGCTTCTATCAATGTACTCATTTCTTCTAAGTTGTCAAACTTGTTGGCATATAATTGTTCTTAGTAGTCTCTTATGATTTGTTGAATTGCTGTGGTATCATTTGTAATGTCTCCTTTCGTTTCTGATTTTTAGTTGAGCCCGCTTTTGTGTGTGTGTGTGAGTCTAGCTAAAGGCTTGTTAATTTTATCTTTTCATAGAGCTAGCTCTTATTTTCATTGATCTTTTCTGTCTCTTTAATTCATGTCCTCTTATCTTTATTTCCTTCCTTCTACTAATTTTGGGCTTTGTCATCTTTTTGTAGTTCCTTAAGGTGTTATGTTGTTTGACTTTTATTCCTTGAGGTAGGCCTTTATTGCTATAAATAACTGCCTTAGAAGTGCTTTTGCTGCAGCCCATATATTTTGGTATATTCCATTTCCATTTTTATTTGCCTCAAGGCATTTTTAAAATTTCTCTTTTGCTTTCCTTGACCCACTGGTGATTCAGTAACATGTTAAATATCCACATATTTGTGAACTTTCCACTCTTCTTCTAATTGATTTCTTTGCCACCCAGGTGCCCCACAATTTCAGTCTTCTTAAATTTATTAAGATTTCTTACATATCCTAACATATGATCTGTTCTGGAGAATGTTCCATGTGCACTTGAGAAGAATGTGTTTTCTGCTTTTGGATAGGATGGTGTGTATATATGCATTAAGTCTGTCTCTTCTAACATGTTGTGTATGGCTGATATTTCCTTACTGATTTTGTCTGGATGATCTATCTATTGATGTAACTAGGGTATTAATGCCCTCTACTATTATTGTATTGCTTTCTTCCTTTAGACCTGTTAATATATGCTTTATATATTTAGGTTCTCCTATGTTGGGTGCATAAATATTACCCATCTTTATGCTGTCGTTGGACTGACCCCTTTATCATTATGTAATGCCCTTCATTGTTATTACAGTGTTTCAAAGTGTTATTTTGTCTGATGTATGTATGGCTACCTCCACCTGTCTTTTGATTTTCATTTACATGGGATATCCTTTTCCATCCCTTTACTTTCAGTCTGTGTGTGTGTGTCCTTACACTTAAAGACAGTCACTTATAGGCAGCATATAGATGGGCCTTTTTTCTTAAATTTTAATTCATTCAGGTACTCTATGTCTTGATTGAAGAATTTAGTCCATTTACATTTGAAGTAATTATTGATAGTTATGTACTTATTGCCATTATGTTAATTGTTTCCTGGCTGTTCTGTAGTTCCTCTCTTCATTTGTTTTCTTCCTTTGTGGTTTGAGATTCTTTTATTTTTATAATTGGTGTGTTATCAGAGATTTTTGCTTTGTGGTCACCATGAGCCTTATATTTGTAACAGTCTATTTTATGATAACAGCTTAAACTTGAACACATTCTGAAATTCTACATTTTTACTCTCCCTCCCTCCTGTTTTGTTTTTGATGTCACAGTTTACATCTTTTATCTTGTGTATCCATTGTTGTAGTTTGGAGTTTTTTTTTTCTTTTTACTACATTTGCCTTTTAGCCTCCAAACTAGCTGTATAAATGTGATACTCCACTATAAATGATTATTCCATTAACTTTTACTCCATATTTACCTTTACAAGTGAAATTCAGGCTTTCACATGTTCTTATTTAGTGCCCTTTCTTTTCAGCTTAACAAATTCCCTTCAATATTTTTTTGTAAAGCTGGTTTAGTAAGCGATTAACTCCTTTAGCTTTAGCTTGTCTGAAAACCTCTATCTCCAATTCTGAATAACTTTGCTAGTTAGAGTATTCTTGGTTGGAAGTATTTTTCCTTTCTGTACTTTGAGTTTCATGCCACTCCCTTCTATCCTGCAGTTTCTGCTGAAAAATCTGTTAGTCTTATGGGGGTTCCTTTGTGCATAATAAGTTGTTTTGAATATTGCTGATTTTAAGATTCTCCTTAACTTTTGACATTTTAATTATGTCTTAGTGTACATCTTTTGGGGTTCATATTTTTAGAACTCTGTGCACTTCCTGGATCTGGATGTCTGTTTTTTGTTTTGTATTGGTTAAGGAGGTTTTTAGCCATTATTTCTTGAAATAAGTTTTCCACTCCTTTCTCTCTCCCCCCTCCTCCTGAGAGCCCTATGATATGAATGTTAGTCCACTTGATGTTGTCCCACAAATCCCTTAAGCTGTTTTTTTTTTTTTTGCTGCTCTGTCTTCAAGTTCACTGATCCTTCTGATTTATCTAGTCTGCTCTTGAACCTCTCTAGTGTATTTTTTCAGTTATTCTTCAGCTTCCATGACCCTTCTTGGGTATTTTCTTATATTTTCTCTTTCTTAAAGTTTTGTGTTGCTCCATTCTCCTCCAGGGTATGGTGAGCATCTTTATGACCATTACCTAGCTTTTTAACATTTTTAATGTTTATTTCTTTTGAGAGAGAAACACAGTGTGAGTGGAGGAGGGGCAGAGAGAGGAGAGAATCCCAGGCAGCCTTAATGTTGTCAGCACAGATCATGACCTAAGCTGAGATCAAGCGTCAGTTATCTTTTAGTAAGGTGTTTTTCCCGAGGGTCCTAGATAAAACAGCCTCTCCCCTTTGTGAAGGAGTGAACTCATGTAGGAGATGGACCTTATTGTTCAACCAGGTCCTAACTCTTGGTTGGCTCTCAAACCTTTGTGATTGTCTGTGCAGCCTATTTTATTATTAATGGTTCCTAGTGGTTGAGGATGTGCCAAAACCTGTCAGTGTCCCAAAGGGGAGAATCTCAGCACCTAGATTCAGGTTGACTGGAAGATACTCAGGCAGCAGCTTAAAAAATATGCAAATATACATAGTCCTTTGGGACTGCAAGCATGAACTCCATGGGCCACCAGTGCCAGGTGATCTAGAGGTGTCCTCTGGGGGGCAGCTGCAAAAAACCAGGACTGCAGACAAGCGTATAAACTCCTGTGTGGGATATACTGCAAGTTGGAGTGAGGCAGAGGGATAGTGTGAAGATGGCATGCAGTGGCCTGCGTGCCCAGAGAACACAGTGTCAGGCCTTAGGTGCATGCAACCCTTGAAGCCTACCCTGCAGGACGAAGCACCACCTCAAGCATACAGATCTCTCTATAGTAAGGCTGGGGGTGTGCTTCAGTCTACTTTCTGTAGTGTCCTGGGCGCGACAGCCTGCCGAGGACTCTGATTACCGACGTCCCCTCCCCCCAGCAGAGCCAGGGGGGGAACGGAACATCCCAGAGTGGCAGGCCCCAAGGACTGGGACCCCAGATGCATATAAAAGCTCCCCTCCAGGAGACAGCGGTGCTCTGGAGTGTGGCGGTGGGGAGAGTGAAGAGGGCTCCTCCTTCCAAGGTCTCCAGTGAGGATGGTCAGCCCCGAGAGCTGTGCTCCTTAGAAGCCTGCCCAGCCGGCTGCAGCTGCGGTGGTGAGCCATCAGGCCTCTTTCCCAGACTGAACTCCTGGGCCTGCTGTCTCTTGCTGTGCTCTGGGGATCTTGGCCATTTAAGAACTCTGTGAGGCCCACCAGCAGACCCCAGAGCCAGGATACATAGAAGTGTTCTCCAGGCACTGGCCACACATCAGAGTTCCTTCCTGACAAATGGTGTTCGGAAGCACAGTGGAGGAGTGGCTCACAGAGAAGGTGCCCACCACGAAAGAAAATGAGGCAAGAAAAAGCCTAGAGCGTTTTGTTGTGTCTTCCCGTTTGTTTACCGTGCCCTCCAGTTGGAGCAAGATGGGATGGACGAAGGGGACACCCGCCAGTCCCCGGACCCAGAGTGTCCCAGCGTGCCCCCACTGTGTGAGATCAGCTGCCGGTGCTCCCACACAAAGTCCAAGTACCCCTCAACGGGCCACTTCCATGCTGGGCCCTGGGGCCGGGGTGTCCCAAGTGTATGAGCCCTGCAAGAGCTGTTTCTGGGATCACTAGTCTTGTGGGTCTTGTGGGTGTGAGCCTGTTGTTTTTCAAAGCTACATGGTTTAGGGGCTTGTCTCTCAGGCACAGATTTTAAAAGTTGGGATGCCCAGTGTGGGGTCCACGCCCGTTGCTCTTCAGGGAGAAACTCCGGGTTTTGAGTTCTCTCCCAGCTGTGGGTCTCTGCATCGGGAGTGGGACTTCTGGCAAGATTGTGTCCCAGCTTCTCCCACCCACTGTGACATGGGTCTTCTTTCAGTGTGTGTATCACTCAGCTAGCTCTTAGGGGCTCTTTTCTCAGACTAGGCTGACCTTTACGTACCTGTAGAGTCGGGGCCCTCTCACGCCGTCATCTTTAATGGGATCCCCTGCAATCTGATTTCCATCTTGACAGGGTTGGAAAGATGAGAGAAGCCAGTTCAGGCCAGTTTCTGTGCTTCAGGCCTCAAGCCTGGGAAAGGGAGGGTCTCGCAAACGTGTGCACTTTCCTCCCCGTTCCAGAGTCTGTCCCACTGCGAGCTCATCACGGATGACGGGATCCTGCACCTGAGCAACAGCACCTGCGGGCATGAGAGGCTGCGGGTCCTGGAACTGGACAACTGCCTCCTCATAACGGACGTGGCCCTGGAGCACCTGGAGAACTGCCGCGGCCTGGAGCGCCTGGAGCTGTACGACTGCCAGCAGGTGACCCGCGCAGGCATCAAGCGGATGCGGGTAAGCGTGGGCAAGTGTTGCTGACACTGGCTAAGCGAACACGGAACAGGTCAGGAATCGACATCCATTTTCCACATTTTACCCTAAGGCTGTAGTTATGCAAATGGGCATGTTGTACAGGCGTCTCCTCATTAAAAATTTCCTTGTTAGACCTCACCGTGGCGGTTTCAGCTTCCAGAATGGTGGTCAGAGGCTCCTCGTAGTCTGATCAGAGTCCTTCTAAGGAAGGAGCCTTAAGGTTGTTATCAGTGGGAAGGAGACCGTGGTCTTGGTTAATTTCCAGATAAGAAGGCTTCAGTAGAAGGTGGCTCCCCCCCACCCCACCCCACCCCATGTAGTTTACCTACAGTTTTCTGGAATATGCTCCAAGCTTTGCATTTACCTCTCAGAGCTGCCCCAGGTGCGAAAGCTGTGAGGTCTGTGCTGTTTGCATCCAGGGCCGGGGACCACCCCCCGGGGCAGATATTCTCTCCTGTCTCTAGACGGTGCTGGCTTAGGGGATAGTGTCAGCAGGAGTCGCTGTAGCCCACACCAGAATTCTATCCCATCGGCCCGAGGTAAAGGAGTCCATGCTATATGGAGAACGTGTGGGCTAGTCTAGGATTGTGGTTCTAATCTTCAAAATCCCCACGTGGTGACGACTCCAGGTTGCTCTTTTCTGCTTCCAGGCTCAGCTCCCTCATGTCAAAGTCCATGCCTACTTTGCTCCCGTCACCCCCCCGACGGCAGTGGGAGGAAGTGGGCAGCGACTGTGCAGGTGCTGTGTCATTCTCTGACAGCAGTTGTCTGAACCCAAGGCGTGAGGTGTCCCTTCCTCCAGAGAGGACCCAAGTCTTCCCGAACTGCTCCACCTTCACCCAAATCTCTCGGTTCTCCATTGGGAAAGGCATGTACAGGTAAAAGACTCCGCCAGGGACCGCAGTGTCTCCGGTGAGAGAGTCTTCACCTCTATTCTGCTACGATGCAATCACATCACAGCCTGGGTCTGGTAGCACACGGAGCGCGGTCTCAGGGTAGCTGGGACACGCAAGAGAGGTGGGTGCCTTCTTAGGTACAGAAGCCCCGCCCCCGGCCGTGTCAGCATTCCTCACACAGACCATCAGTGTTAGCACAAATTGAGAAGAAATAAGCTGTTGATTTTCTACCCAATACTTCAGCCAGTGGCCTACTTTAATTCACAGATTTCATTCTGATGAGGACTTTTCCACTTTGAAGATTAAATAGCCAACTTTCTCAAAGTGACTGCTCCACAAATTCACGATACCTGATGATTTTCTACATAGAGACTTGAGGCGGGAGGCAAGGTAGTGGGTTTCCATGAGACACCAAAGAAATGAGACTCTGAGCTGGGTGGGGCGGGGTCTTCACCCTGCTGTTTCCATCAACTTGTCACATACACTTTTGGGGACCAAAAGCTAAAAACACAGAGCTCGAAGGCTGTGTCGCTGCCTCACTGGAGAGGAGAGTGGGTCTCTTAGAGGAGAGAAGCTAATCCTGTCGTCTCTCGTGAGATCTGGGGGGCCTTAAAGAGCTAGAATGAGGCTTAAGTTATCTATAATATAATCAATTAAAAATAATGAATGGATGCATGTAGAATGGGTGTGATTTTTTCCAAGTTTATTTTAAAATCTTAGAAATCAGGTTACACCAGAACTATTCAAAATTGTACACACTTAAAACTCAGATCAGTAAAGTGTTGGCACCTTTCAGACTCATAATATAAAAATGAAAAAAACCATAGTGATGCTTAAGTCAGAGGGTTTTATTGCTATAATCTTATGGCAGACAAGTCTGAGCAAAACCAGTTTCCAAACCCAGACCTTCCCAACATGATCTAAACTTGGAGGAGCTCTAGGCTTTGCTCTGGGTTGTCCACACGTGTGACACTAAGATTAGGGACCCGCCACCACACTCACGCTGTAAACTTCAGGGTTAAGGGCAGCTGATGACCCATCCTAGCAACCGCTCCCCACAGCGAAGGGCACAGAGCTGACGGGAGGCTGAAGAGGGCCAGCAAAGCCGCGGCGGTGTCTTCCCCGGGCCAGCAGCGCTCTGGCGGAGGGACCATTCAGGAGCATTTGGGAGACAGTGGAAGAGAAGGCAGGTACATACACGACCCCTTAAGTCACTTTAACAAGGTTATCAGGATAAGCATTCGAGTCCTGATGACTTCAGCGCCTGATGACACATCCTCTGGTGTTCCCTGGCCGAAGTGTGCGAACACCACAGCGGTGGTTTAAATACACACTCACACTGCTGTGTGTGGCAGTGTGACTGTGGAAGGAAGCTAGTCAAATCAACACAGAGCATCGAACAGATTGCTTCGGTAATTATAGTCTCTATTTTAAAAATGTATATGGCCGGGGCTTCCCATGCACGGTCTGTGAGCCGGGACACCACCTCTCGGAGCCACCGGGCTCACTCCTCACTGCCACGACCTTACTCAGAAAACAGGAGGCCCTCAGGCGAGGTTTCTCGGAGGAGAAGGTCAGGTCCACTTCCTGAGTGTGATCTGTCTTCAGCTGCATCAGCTCTGAGAAAACAGACTGAAGAGAAAACCGCACACAGGCCTCACCTCTGAACCTCTTGTGCTCAACGCCTGCACGGAACCCCCTCAATTCTAGGGCCTGAGGGGACACTGTCAGGAACTGGGATTTTAAATGAGACACGCGTTTGCAAAACAATCGGAAAACATTTATTTTACTGAAATGTATACATCCTACTATTAAAAAAACAAAGTAGCAAATTTGCTGGTGCCATAATTTAACCTGTTTCGCTGGGACAGACTAATTTTCAATGCTGCTTGGTAGAATTTCAAGTTCGATGAGCTTTTAAAGTGTTTTTAACCCCATTTCTAAAACTTGGTGAGGAATTCAAAATAGCACACAGCATTAGATGACATTTATTGTTCCGTATATCTTGAGACTCAAAAAGGAATGCTAAATAGACAAGCAAAACTCTAAAAACAAGAGATATGCTCACTTCTTTCCCAAGTGATGGGCACAGAAGACATGTGCTCATACAGAAGCAAAGGGAGAGGACAGAAGGAAGGTCCCGCCGCCTTGGGGTCTACAGGGCTCACAGACACTGTCAGAGTAAGGATGACAGTATGCAGAGACCTGCTGCTTAATCCCCTTTAAGAATAAAACACAAAGCGTCAAAGCTTTTCACCCACTGAAGGAGTCTGTCTTCCGGGAGAGATTCCAGAGTCCAAATTACTCATTCCTATTTCTGCCCGAACAAAGGTGAGTCAAATGACACATTCAAAACCGAGACAGCTGGGTACGTGGACAGAGATGCCGTGGCTAAAGGGGAACTGGAGTTTACAAATCCGGTCTGCTAGAGCACAGGCTGCGCGGATGCTTGCTGGTGCGTGGGGGAGGGATGCGAGAACGAGGAGAAACTTGCAGAAGCAGTGGGCTCCCTTTGAGAAGTGTGCGGCAGAGAAGCATTTGGTTTTGTGGAAGAGGCACCCTTCTTATAGAAAAAGAGGCCGTTATGTGATGTATAATAAAGCCTCTTAAATAATCACCAGAGCGTTTATCCATGATTGTACTAAAGCTCCATCTTTCAGAAGTGTGGGGAATTCTGACGGCACAATTTAGTGTTTCATTTATGACACCTAATTTGCCACGAATAATTTCAACTCATCGGTAACAAAGACCCCTTGGCGGCAGGTCAGAAAACGACCACAGTTTTCCCCCTGCCCAGGGCACCTGTTTCCATGGGACGGGGTGGGGTGGGGCAGCACAGGAGGGTTCGGAGTGAGGAGGGGCCAGTCGTCGGAAACGGGGAGAGGGAGGGACGCCACATGAGTTTCAAAGGGCAACGGGGCTTCGAAAATGAAATCCAGAAAACAAAATGCTAAAAATGGAAGCGGAGGCAGAAGGTTTTTCAGGAAACCTGTGACAAAGCGAAAACACAAAAGTCTTTGTACCTATTAGGGTTTACACTGATCCTCTCACCAAGGTACTCTTGATAATGCAGTTTGCGTCATGCCCGCCTTCCCGGCTCGCGTCCTCCCCGATCTGGCACGGTCCCGTCACACACACCCTTACACATGATTTCCTCCGAGAAGGTGCCACGACTCTTACCTGACCACCAACCACGGCATCAGGGCGTGGCATCTGCGGACAGACCCCGTGCTGGCTCCACGACAGCACTGGCCCCCGGCCCCGCCCCGGGGCAGCACAAGGTTCAGGCAAGGAGAGCCAGACTGGCACAGAGAGGTAAATGCCCACAGTACGTTTTACATTCATTTCCAAACCGCATACATACAGTGTAAAAAGACAGCCAAGGCTGCTTCTAGGGACTGTACCTACTGGCCTCTGCTGGACAAGCAGGCGGCCCGCCCGCGCGCGGCCCCCGGAGCCGCACGCCCGCCGTCCCGACGTGCTCGCTCTCACGAGGATGCTCGGCTATGGCAGTGACAGTGAGGACATTCGCCTCTCATACAGCTCATTAGAAAGGTCATCTTGTGTTTTCAATATGAAACATTTCATACGGTAAAATCCAATCCCAAGACTTCTTGGATTCAGTCTTCACACACTTTTAAGCGTGACTTTATTTGGTACTGAATAGAGTTCAGACTAAGTAAGACATCACTTCAGAACTATGTGGATGCCGTCCCCGTTCTCCGCTGCGGGAAGAGGAAAGGCGTGTTACACACAATTCCTTCAGCCAGGCCCAGGAAGACCCAGACTACTAACCGAAAACTCCTAAAAACCTCCACCCCCTCTTCCCAGTTCAAGTTACCTTTAAATAATTCTAGAGAGAAGCTCGCACACATTTCCCCTGTGAGGTTTTACTTTTTAACTTCCAGCCCACATGCCCATCGGCGCCCCGTGCCCCGCTGCTGGCCAGCTCTGGGCAGTCGGGGGCGCAGAGCAGGCGGGGGCGCCGTGCCGGGCCAGAGCGCGGCCACTCCACGCCTCCCACACCACCCGAGTGCCCGCCCCGTCTAGCTCCTCAGAGGCAGAGCTGCAACGTTATGAAAAGATCCCTACTTTTGTCTGACGGCCAGTGTTTCTCAGGACATGGCAAGGAACGGTACACAGTCCTCAAGGAACGAAAGAAACCTTTTCACGAGAAACAGTTCAGGGAGACCGGAGGGGGAACAGTACAGGGAGACTGGAGGGGATGGCCTGTGAGGTCTGACATCAGCGACGGCCACCGCCTTTGCGGGGCGCAAGTGCACAACCGGCCTGCAGACTCCTCGTCGACAGCTGGAGCTCCGCAGAGAAGACGCTGCACTGCTCTCCCACGAGGGCGCTGCCCAAGGTGCCGTGGCAGCGACCGAGGGGGCCAGCCGGCTCAGTTCAAGCTACCCTGGCGGGTGACTGACGGCAAATGCAAGCAAAGTGCCAGCACAGGCGAAGCCGTCCCTCCAAGAGTGACGTCCAGGGAAGGGGGACCCAGGAAATCTCGGCTCTTCGAGGTGCAGCTTTTGTGCTAAGGCTGGATTTAGATCTCAACCCACCAGACTTATTTGCAGTCTCTGCTTCACATATAATCACTTTCCATTTAGAAAACCCTCCCAGGGCGTCTGGGGGGCTCAGTGGGTTGAGTGTTCAGCTTCGGCTCAAGTCAGGATCTCACAGCTGGTGAGTTCGAGCCCCGCGTCGGGCTCTGTGCTGACAGCTTGGAGCCTGGAGCCTGTTTCAGATTCTGAGTCTCCTTCTCTCTCTGCCCCTCTCCTGCTCGTATTCTGTCTCTTTCTCTCTCTCAAAGATAAACATTAAAAAAAAAAATTTTAGGGGCGCCTGGGTGGCTCAGTTGGTTAAGCAGCCTTACTTTGGCTCAGGTCATGATCTCACGGTCTGTGGGTTCAAGCCCCGCGTCCGGCTCTGTGCTACCAGCTCAGAGCCTGGAGCCTATTTCAGATTCTGTAGCTCCCTCTCTCTGCCCCTCCCCCACTCATACGGTCTCTCTCTCTCCCAAAAAATAAAAAAGACATAAAAAATTTAAAAAAAATTTTTTTAAGTTATAAAAACAAAAAATCCCCTGCTTTAACCCTCTAGTTGGAACTCCCCTGTGCCCCTCTCCCCGGGCCCTCCTTCCATATCCTTTCCCTAAATGAGCGCAATCCTTTCCACAGCTTGGAGCCACTGCTGACGGGCCGAAAGCTTCCAAGTTACATCTCCAGTCCAGGCCTCTCCTGCCAGCCCCAGACGGGGACAGGTCACTGCCAACTTGACCTTTCTGGCACATCTAAAATGGGGCTCTTGACTGCTTCCCCCAAATCATTCCCGCCTCTCTACTGGGGCCATCGTCTGTCTGCCCAGCTGCTCTTCCAAGAGTCCAACCGCCCCTCCTGCAACAGTGGAACCCAGCAGGGCCCCGGCCCCTAAACGCGTCAGACCCCGGTGACCCTTCCTGCCTCCAGCTTCCCCCCACTCTCATGTCTCCAGAGTTTCAAGAGTGGAAGAAAAACCAAATCGCATTCAAACAAACACTCCCTTGTTTAAGCAACTTCACTGACTTCCCAGTGCATTTCAAATGGAACTGACCGTGCCCACGTCCTGCACGCCAGCCCGTACCTCCCGCTCTGGCTCCACCTGGCCCCTCGGGCCTCTTCCACCGTGTGGCCTTCTCTCCGGTTTGCACCCAGCCTCGCGTCGTCTTGGGGTGCTCCTCAGGCGGGCAGCTCCCCTCAGGCCTAAAGTCTCAGCATCACTGACACCTCCTCAGAGAGGCCTTGCCCAGACACTCCATGTCCCCCGACCGAGCTCCCCCTTAAACACGAGCACCCCTACTTTCCCCCTCCTCCACGGCACTTGAAAGATTCTGTAATTGTATGTATCTGTCGGCCAATTCTGGTTCGCTTTCCCCACTAGGAGTTCCACGGAGTCCGTTTTGTTCAAGACCTTTCTAGCACCAAAAGGCGCTCGGTAAAAATGGGGGCTGAACTGAGGTTTTTTCCTCAGTAACCTAGGACTGACTCCTTTTCCTTATTTGCTCGTTTCTATTGCAACCACTGGAAATATTCTCTTGATTCGCTTTTAAAAATCTTCTTAAAACCAGCGAAGCCAGCATTTTCAAAAGTAAACACACGAGATGACGACTGATTGCAGGCACACACTCTTTCACGACCCCAGCATTTCAAGACACACACATTCATGCAAAGTACCTTTTACTGTGAAGAATAAAAAACAACTCTCATCTTGAAAGTTCTGAACCATCTAGAAGGATAAAGCAGATACACAATTAAGATCCAGCTGTTTTTTCTGAACTGATTAGAAAAGGGTAAAATTAGCAGCTACAGGGAAATGTCATAATTTATATGTTGCTGCACACGGAACTCAAAGGTCAAAACAGTAATTTGAGAAGGCAGTGTGAGGCAGTCAAAGTTTACACCTGCTGCCCGGGCAGGGCCCTGGGC
Source organism: Crocuta crocuta (assembly GCF_008692635.1). Taxonomy (NCBI): domain Eukaryota; kingdom Metazoa; phylum Chordata; class Mammalia; order Carnivora; family Hyaenidae; genus Crocuta; species Crocuta crocuta. The sequence goes on from NW_027528417.1 coordinate 4,078,299, forward strand.
TGACCATGCTGGCCCGTGACTGGTCCCTGAGACACGGGAACAACCCACCTGACCCACTGGGAGCTCCCCTGCCCCCACCCCGGGCCCTGTGGATAAAAACTCTTAAGAAAGAGTCAGAGTATAAGTGTTCTGTTACCTCACTGTCACTCAACACTGGGGGCACAATAACCTTAATGTTTTTAAAAACTAAGTCATCAAATAGCGGACAAATGTGTCCCTACATAAAAACGGCCAAAGCCCCGCTAACCCCGAAGTTCGCCGGTGAGCGTCTAAGGGGCTGAGGGGCGGAGGCGCCTGAGCCCGGGTCTCCTCGGTCTGTAACCCTTACATCACCGGGAGACCCGAAACCCTTGGTTATAAATTCTTACAAACTTGACCCCAACTCTGAAACAGACTCTCAGGAGCCCCTGCACAAGAGCTCACAGGACGCCCCCCATGGTTCTTCAATGACAGACAGCAGACACCAGTGCAGAAAAGCAGCAGGCGTGCCGGTTTGGGTTACCTGGTCGCTAACAAGAATGTGAATACCGGTGGGACCCTGTCTGTAGACCTGGTTAATTTGGTGGAAAGGAATATTAAACACCAATGCAAGTTTTCGGGCAACTTCTGAAGCAACCATTTCTTCCAAGTAGATTGCATGATAAACTGAAATAAAAAACAAAAACAGCATTTTAGCAGTAATCTTTGATCTGTTTTCCACCTCATCAGTAGGAAGATCACAAAGTACTAAAACACGTACATAGTAAGAGTAAACCCTACACGAGGGTCTGAGGGTTTTCTTGCAGGAATTAACTGCAAATGGGCACAGGGGACTTTTTGGAATGTTGGGACTCAAACTTAATAGTTGTAAAGGCTGCAAAACTCAATTTACTAAAAATATCCTTGAGTTGTATACTTAAAATGGAAGGATCTTACGGTACCTAAATTAGAGCTGAAGAAAGCAGTTTCCAAAGCCATCATGGGTTTCTAACAATATGTAAAAAGTTCGGTCACGACTCTGGACTCAGGAACCCTACCACTGGGAATGTGCCTTAAGGGATAAAACCCCCTCCCCACCACCGAAAATTCATCACCATGGGGAAGACCCCACACGAAAAGCTAAGGACACGGATGGTGAAGCCTGCTGCTGATCCCGCAGTCGCAGCCACAGGCCACCCAGGGCCCTGCGTCCCCACAACGCTGAGCTCCCAGCTCCTGTCACGTGCACACACCCAGCGCCTTTGAGGAAGGCGCAGAATCTGGGCAGCCTGGCAGCTGCTTAGCAGCGCTGGAGCCTGGCTTCCCCAAACAAGGGGTTTTCTTGTGTTTATAATAATGGAAACCTCGGCTGTGATTAGCAGATCAGATAATATAATATACAATGTAATGTAATATAATGTAATAAAATATAATGTAAAGGAAACCTCTGCTGTGATTAGCAGGTAATATATATCAATCATATATAATTAATATAACCAATATAATCAATATAACATAACCTAATAATGAAAACCTCTGCTAATTACACATTATGAAAAGCCTAGATTGTGGAATTACAATTGAGGTGAGACACAGAGACAATCTAGAGCGAGCCCCCAAACTACAGCCTGTGTAAGCCAAACCCCGCCCTCACTTGCTCTTTTCCAAACCACAAGGCAGCCACCTCCATCCCTACACGTGGCCCGTGGTGGTGCGGGTGGCGCCACGGCAGAGCTGGGGGGAAGGAGACCCTCTGGCCTGCAGAGAAGAAATCTTTACGACCTGGCCTTTTATGAAAATTTGCTGGAAACTCAGAAAACCCTTGATGTAGGGCTGAGCTGGCCAGCGTTTCCCCCACATTCCTCTGCAAACACCTTCAGAAGTAGGCCAGGCCTGACCATATGTATGTAAATGATACACAAAATCTTGAGGATACAGGGAGAGCTCCTTTAGAAGTTTATCCTTTCAGAGTAAGAATTTTTTTCCTTTAGTCTTAAAATTCACAGCTTTAAAGTCAAATGGAGGGGCACCTGGGTGGTTCAGTCGGTTAAGCGACCGACTTCAGCTCAGGTCATGATTTCATTGTTCATGGGTTTGAGCCCCGCGTCGGGCTCTGTGCTGGCAGCTCAGAGCCTGGAGCCGGTTTCAGATTCTGTGTCTCCCTCTCTTTCTGCCCCTCCCCCGCTCATTCTGTCTCTGTCTCAAAAATAAACTATTAAAAAAAATTAAAAAAAAACTCAAGTAGAAAATGGAAAACCTCACAAGAGGGATGCTTTCCTCAGGATTTTTAAACCCAGCATTTCTCAGAGTGCTACCCAGCATTCGGGCAAACGACTGCCACTGTGAGTCCTGTCACATGCTTCCCTCTAGGAAGTTCAGAGTGTGTTGCCCTTGATTCAGGATGTGGGAAGGGGGACGGTGGTACCAGGTAGCACACACCCGCCTTACAAAGGAGAATACGCATCCTTTACAATAGCTGCTTTTGTTTTTAAGGGCCACAGTAGGAGAGAAGGCGCAGGCTGGTCTCTGGCCCGAGCCGGCAAGCTCTTCTACAAGTAAGGAACCTGGGGGCCGAGGAGCCCGCCCTGCACACAGCTGGCCCAGGACACGGGGGGCTTACAGCGGCGCCAGGACACCGTGCTGGCCAGCTGCCTGTCGGAGACCAGTCCTCACGCTCAGGGCTGTTGTGCACAAGAATCGGTGCCGGTGTGACATTTTAAGTGTCCCCCAACCCGGTCAGGAAAATAGAGGAAAAACACCGAAAGTAACACCTTCCTGCCTTCTCGCCGCGCTGCTGCTGTCCCAGTCCTCGTCTCGGTCAACGTGAGGTGCGGGAGGGAGGGAGGCAGCAAACCCCGAGAGCACTCGGGCTGGGCTCTCGCTCCTTAGATATTCTGGAGGC
>NW_027528417.1:4081327-4084125 GCF_008692635.1 Crocuta crocuta
CAGGACTCCGGGCCGCGCCGTCTGCTGTCCCCAGTCCCCGGTACCCACCGTAGGGCGTCCCGCCACCGCTGCTGTCGCCTCCGCCGCCCGCCAGCTGCGGGCCCTGCAGCGGGGCACCACTCGGCTGCTCCTGGCACACGTAGATGGTCAAGCGGGGCCGCACTGCCCTGCAAGCAGAGGAGGTGGCTCGTGAGCCCGGGAGAGGGCCGGGCAACTACAGCCATCTAAGCTCTACCTCCCTCCGCAGGGCGCTGTGCAGGAGGGTTTCGGTGCACAGGACGATTCACCAAGAAAGAGGTGAAAACACACGCCTCACACCAACCATCACAGGTCGTGGCATCTGATGATCTGGCCTCTAAACCACTGAGGTGACCTGTCAGATGCTGGCAAATTTAAGTTTCAAGGTTCAGTCAGCAATTTAAAATCAGTAAGATTCACTCTCAGTGGAATTCTCACCCCACAAGTCTAGAAACAGCAATGATAGTGAAGGGGCCCTTAAATGCCAGGACAATCTACAATTCCATCATTTCCAATCACAATGACAAGTTCACGTTTTCAGCAGCTCTTTGGCAGCAGTCACATGACCATGGAAAACGATACTCTGTGTCGCTCACCTAGCATCTGTTTTCTTGGCGACAAACCTTGTCATCCTCCAGAACTCAGTACTGCCCACGTGCACCCTAAGCCTTACAGTCTACCTGTGCCTGCACCGTATCCGGGTCTGCTTCCTGTGCACACGGCACGCGCCAGCCCCCACCCCACCTCGAGAGAAGGGTGCATCGGGATTTCAAGCAAACTGTTCCTTTTCAACACAGTATTTTACCTTGACTTCAGTGAATTATAGAGCCGAATGCCATCGGCTGCACCACAAATTTGTACTAAATCCTCCTTTGTCAGTTTTAATAAGTCGGCACCTGGAGAACAGCAAAGAGAGATTCTTCTCAAAGACATGGAAAAAACAGGGTGGACTAGCCACTTGGCAGCATCTGTCTCGACACTGACCTGCCCCTCGAGGCCAACACATCGCGGCCTCCTCCACGTGCCCACGTCCGCAAACTACGCAAACACAGAGTGAGCACACACAGCCCCTGTCCCAGAGAGCCAAAATCAAATGCTTCCGTGTTCTAGGAGCTCAGTTGGGGCACCTGGATGGCTCCATCGGTTAAGCATCCGACCTCGGCTCAGGTCATGACCTCACGTTGGAGCCCTGTGTCGGGCTCTGTCCTGATAGCTCGGAGCCTGCTTCGGATTCTCTGTCTCCCTCTCTCTGCCCCTCCCCTGGTCATGCTCAGTCTGTCTCTCTCTCTCTTTCAAAAAATAAACGTTAAAAAAAGAAAAAAAAAAAAAAGAAGGGGCCCGGAGGAGGGTGAATCAGATCGGGGAGCATGGCCTACAGGACGGTCTGCTCCCAGCACCTGACTTGTACTACCTTGTTCTGGCTGTCTGGCAGGAGTGTGGATAAACAGGAGTCTGACCCCAGCTAATTAACCTTGAGATCACAATAATAATGTTTTACAAAATGAGGAAACGGAAGTCTAGAGTTTGGGGACCCACCCAGTCACTCAAGCTGGTAGCAGAGCTAGGACTCGGCCTCAACACGCAGGCCCCCTGCGGGCAGCGTGACTGTCCCGCAGCTGGTTTTACTACACATGCGTGGCACAGAACTGCACGTTATACCTGAGGAATTCCCCCACTGATCATTGGTATGTGTGACATGGGAGATACAATTTGCCTTAAAATACAAGAGAGAAGGGGGAGAGTGAGTGGTCAGTGACCTGGAGGTCCATCATACTCTACTTTCTGTGCCTGAATGTGTCCATACTCTTGCTTCTCCTGGGCCCACAGCTGCGACCAGAGGTGCGCGTGCATCTCCTTATGGTGCACACGGAACCTGGTGGCCACTCGTGTGCACAGACTTTTCCGGAGGTGAGTGCCCAGAGGCTCGGGGCTGGCAGCCCCACCCCCGTCCTTTGCCAGGAAGGTCCGGGGCAAGAAAAGGCAGGAGGCCGCGCCCGTGAGCGAGCGCTGCTCGCAGGGAAGAGAGCTTACAACCCTGCCCACAGGAACGGGGCACCTCCCGCAGTTGCCACCGCCAGAGCTGTCCGTGCTCTGCGCATCCTGTGTCTTCCTGGGAGGGCTCCAGGCTTTGTAAATTGCCAATTTCTCGCAGATAAAAAGCGTCGTCAGTAGTCCTGTAAACATGTGGTTATCAGCTAGCAAGACTTTCATCCAGGGGTGTAATTTTAAAGCGACAAAGAGTTGCCCAGGAACAACTGATCACTGCACGACACTGCAGTAAGTGGCTGACAGAATGGGAGGACGGGTCCTTTGTGCCATCAAGCTTTCCCCGTGGCCAGGTTTGCACATGCGCAGTCCCGTCCTCTTCGAAGGTTCACGCCGTGTCTCCCTGGCCCCACGGTGCCACAGGCAAGGCAGGGTCACCACCAGGGTGCTGTGGGCCGGCAAGGCTCAGGGTGTTTAGCTCAGGGGTAACGTAAAGGGTCCCAGGATCTGGGAGATGCTGCTCCTGCCCTGCGTGGCGTTATCTATGGGTGTCCCTCTAAACAGGCTTGCTGGAGCCCCACCTGGGGCAGCCCTGCATGGGGCAGCCCGGCTCGGCCCCTTCTAAGAGTCCGTCCGCACACCCCTCTGCACAGCTCACTCTGCACGGAGACACTGAGGTGTATGAAAACCATACCCGAGTGGATTCGTACCAGATACTCCTACACAGCAATGAGGAGGAATCAACTACTGATGGACACAACCACCTGGAAGGACTCAAGTGCATTAGGCTGATT
>NW_027528417.1:4084282-4090531 GCF_008692635.1 Crocuta crocuta
GGGGGGGGGGGAGTGGGGAGCCAACATCAAAAGGTCACATAAGCGTGATTCCATCTACATAATAACATTCTCAAAATGACAAAATCCAAGAGACAAAACAGACGAAGGACTGCCTGAGTCCGGGGGGCAGTGGGGAGGAGAGACTGCATACAGGAGAGCCTCTTGGGGATGGTGGAAGTCTCCTCATTTCCGTAGTGGTTACAGGAACGCATGTGTGGTAAGATGACATGAACTAAACACAGACACCCATGCAATCTCCTGGTTTTGACCTCATTCTATAATCATGTGAGAGACCGAGCAAAGGTACACAGAACATCTCTGTATGATTTTGGCAACTTACAGTAGGGAAAAAATTATTTCAAACTAAAGTTAGTAAGATGAATAACAACACACAGAACCATGTACTTCTGTATCAAAACGAAGGCTCGCCAGACGGGTGAGGCAGCGGGCTGAACGGATGTCAGTTTCCCGCAACAATAGGCAGTAGGATGGTACCACGGGCACTGCCAGGTGACAAGCACACGGGACTCCCCAGAACGCGGTTTGACAACTTCTTAGGAATCCAGAATTCAAGATTTTTAAAAAACAATTTTTTAAAAATGAAGGGCAATGGAAGTACAGAAACAAGTACAAAATACTGATGTACACACAAAACATACCTGAAAAATTGGAAAACAGTCTTGTGTAAGAAGAGAATCTGTTTTTGAGCAGCCATTGTTGTGTTTCCTGGATCGTGGCTGAAGGCTGAAGTTGCTATTAACAAAGGAAATGAACATAAACAGAAAAAACAAGGTTACAAAAGATAATCCAAGTCACTGGCATGTTATGAAGAACATTTACATAAAACACAGAAACCCTACAAGTTTAAAGTAAAAGGCGGCCCGCGAGGAGCGCAGGTGTGACTGACACTCAGCAACCCAAACAGTGACTTGAGGCCCTGGAAGAGCCTTAGAAATGCAGGACCCTCGCGGCACCGGACAGGTTCAGGCCCAAGATACTTACTTCACTAGAGAGCTGTGACACTCCGTCTCCCTGATGATTTGGGGAAGAAGAATTGCTAGGGAGAACGGAAGGAAGGAAAGGAGGATTATTATCCACATAGATGTAAATCAAGACATTAAAGGGTGAATTTAACCCAACATTTGGGACCGAGCCTGCAGATCTGCAAATTAAGAATGTGGGCGCCGCTGGTCAGGGGGTGAGCGGGATGATGAAATTAAGATGGGAGATGCTTACTCTGCGCCTGCTCCTCCTCCTCTGGCAGTTCTGGTAAGAACTTCAAGTTTTAAGAAACATGGTTTCCACGGGCACCAGGAAAATGAAGGCTACTCATTCATGTTAGTAAGGAAAAAATATGAGAAGCCAAGGTGAATAGTTTAAAACGCTCTCTCTCTCTCTCACACACACACACACACACACACACTTTACTAAGGAGCTACAACAAATCGTATAATGGTCCTAAGCCAAAATGGAAAATATCCCTTAGTTAACACATTTATCCATGACTAAAGACGGGGACATCCAAAGCAGCGAAAGAACAAACGGGGGCCACTCTTGGCGGGTTTCTAAGGTAAAATGAAGATGAAGACAACTCCGCAGAGGGTGGCACCTTCCTGGTCCTGTGTTCTGCCTCCTTTCTTAGCACCTGTCCTTCAGTCACTTCAGTTGTTTTTGTTTGTTTTTTTAATGTGTATTTATTTTTGAGAAAAAGAGAGACACACAGTGAACAGGAGAGGGGCAGAGAGAGAGGGGGAGACACAGAATCGGAAGCAGCTCCAGGCTCCGAGCTGTCAGCACAGAGCCGGACGAGGGGCTCCAACCCATGAACCATGAGATCGTGACCTGAGCTGAAGTTGGACACTTAACTGACTGGGCTGCCAGGCGCCCCAACAACCACTCCAGTTCCAGTGCCGCCTGGGGACTTTCCTCCTGGACCCACTGGGATGGGGAAGGTGTGTGTCACTTGGAGAGCACGGCTTCTGGACAGTGAGGGAGCCCACAGCCCGCCTCCAAAGTCATGACCGTCCCACCGCCCAAGAGGACTCGGGACTGGGCTGTGACACGAGAAGGGCCCCCACACGGGGACGCAGCAGTCCCCGACCCCCCCGACGTGCAGTCTCCCAGTGTGCCCCTGCCCCTGCAGCACAGACATCCACGAGCCAGGCCGCCCACTGGTCCGCTCCCCTTTTTGCTGCTCTTCCACCAAGCCCTGCCACAGACTGGGTGCTTGTGTTCCCTCAAAATGTGGATGTCGACCCCCACCCTCCCTGCATGACCGCACGAGGCGGCGGGGCCGCTCGGAGGTGACCGGGACAGCGAGGTCCCCCAGGCGTCCGCGCCACCGCATGAGGACACTGTCAGGCAGCAGCCGTGAGCTGGAGAGCCCCGGCCAGAACCGCCCCGACCCCACGCTTCCGGCTCCACGGCCACAGGAAACGAATTCCTGCGTCCCTAAGGCCCCGGGCCTGCTGTCTGTCACGGCGGGCAGGGCCCCGGTCCCTTGGGGTCTCCCGCAGCTTCCTTCCCAGCAGGTGCCTGCCGACAACAGGGGCCTCTGCGACGGAGCCCAGGGAGGGGGGCCCCGGGGGCACCTGCAGGACGCCCCCCCCAACCCCCCAGGTTTGCAGGCGCCCCCGCGGCCAGCGAGGAAAACGGAACGAGCCTGCCACCTCCAGGCCTAGAACCACAGTAAGGTTTTACACACGGAAAGCCGTTCCTTTAGTTTAAAGACTCACTGACGCACCAATAAACGTAGTGTGAGCAACAGGAGGGCTGCGGGGAGGGCAGAACGCGGCCCCCGCTGCGGGGCGCTCGGAGCACGACGCCTGCAGGCCCGTTTCGCCTCAGGAACTCACTGTCCTCCTGCACCCAGGAACCCCACTCGTGTCCTTTCTCTCACCGAGAACGGCTCTGGAAGACGCCCCCCCTTTTACAATGTCCGGCTGGGAACGTGCGAGGCACCAGGGGGCAGGCACGAAGGGACGGTGCTCCCAGCAAACCGAGGCAGCGGGGCCCCCACGGCTACAGTCGCAGGTGGACGCGCGGGCGCCGCCGGCGGGGCGGGAGGGACCGAGGGGGCAGGCCTGGGCGGCCGGGGGCCACGCCGGCACGAAGCAGTACCTGTCCGGGACGCTGCACGTGCCCTGCTGCGGGGAGGTGAAGGCGGGTGCTGTGGAAGGGCTGCTATTCACGTAGGCTGTGGGGGTATCGGGCCACGGAGAGCACTAAGGACAGAAACAAAAATAAATTAGTGGGATGCGGGTAGAAGTGCATGGAAGAAATATTTTTGTAAGTCACTCTCTAGTCTGGCCAAATGTGAGGTTATAAAACACAAGACACTGACACTCATCGAGGAACTTCACAGAAACAGATCAGTCCTTCCTTGCCACCTGCATCTACACAGAGTCATCACAGGGAAGGCCTGGAGTGAGGACGGCAGCAGAAACACACACGGGCGTTGTAATGCACGCTTAGGCACGGCCGGCTCGCTAGAGCTCGCACCTTCCTCTCTGGCAATGGTCTAACAGGTTCCTATCGAGGTTTAAGAGCAGCAGAGGCAAGGATGGATTCACAAGCGACATCCAACACGTGTGGTGACCAGGACGGTGGCTCTGTCCCCCTGGTGCTCCTCTGCCCTCTGCCCCCAGGAGCACCCTCACCAGCACCCCTGGGTGTCCTGTGCCTCCCTGACTCCTCCAGGACTAGTCATCCTCAAGCACAGCGCACAGGCCCAGCATCGAAACACACGAGCTGTGCACCGTGCTGCCTACGTCCTCTTACCCGTCTACACGTCACACGTGCTCAAGGCTTATGCTGTCTGGAAGGAACCACAGAACCAGGACAGTTTTCAGTCCTAGGCACCATTCGGACCAAAGACGAAGACACAAAGACACACTATTAAGAGTAGGAGAGGTGGAAAGGCAAGTCAGGGCAACCAAACCTGAGCTCCGCCAGGAGTCCAAACCCGACTCCCTGATGTGCCATCTAGATCGCATCCGCGCGAGGACACCCCCGTTTCCAGGCCCCCTTCCACATCACTCTTCTCCCATTTTACACAAAAAAGCCGTCCTGACTCACCATGGCCAGGGTACAGAAGACCCTCCCCCAAACAAAGCAAAAGACCGAAAGATATTAGGATAAGTAAAAAGTACACAATTCTAAATTCTGTGTATGTCAGGGAGTTTTCAAACCCCTGCCTTCAAAACCTTCAGGAAGACCTAATGTCAGCTGACACCTACCCCAGTAATCCACCAGGTCATAAAACTAGGTCACTGGGATTTGGGGCAACTGACTCAAAAGGAATTTCAAAACCTGAATGACACGGCTCAAAGAAAAACAAGCACATCTAAAAGTTACTCGTCTCTATTAAAAAAAAAAAAACCAAATCTAGAACATGACTGTGTTCCACCCTGTCTCGTCCTTCAAGATGCATTTCCAATACAGTTCTATTTTCATATTTAACTATTGTTCATTAAAATTTGTACAATTTGTTGTTTTGATAAACTGGTAATGACAAGAAGTAGCTGGCTGGCTCAGTCAGTAGAGCACCGGACTCTTGATCTCAGGGTCGTGCGTTCAAGCAGAGTTTACTTAAAAAAAACTTCTCAACTGACTTAAGAGCCTTATGGTCAGAGAAAATGTTTAATTTCAGTTTGAATAAGTCTGTCATAAAGAAGTAACTAGGGTGATCATCCAAAGATTTTCAGGCCTAAGAGTTTGTCGTATTGGGATGAAATTATTTATGGTGAGTGGGAGAGATGCCAGATTAAGGAGAAGTGGGGTAAAATTTCAGACAGAACTACAGAGCATCATCAAGAACTTTTTATTTATTCGTAACATTCATTTATCTGAGAGAGAGAGCGCGAGCAGGAGCGGGGGAAGGGCAGACAGAAAGGGAGACACAGAATGGGAAGCAGGCTCCAGGCTCTCAGCCATTAGCGCAGAGCCTAATGTGGGGCTCAAACCCATGAACCGTGAGATCTGATGTGAGCCAAAGTCGGTTAATTAACCAACTGAGCCACCGAGGGGCCCCCATCATGAACTTTTTTAAATGAACAACAGTGGGTGTCCAAATGCTATGGTATTTAGATGTGGTGGGAGTCACTTCAAAAAGTAATGTCATAGCTTTATCTTAAATCAACTACCCATTATGTATCCCCTCAAAAATGGGAAAAATGACCAGAGTGTTTCAACTACTACCAGCTTTCAAAAAGCAATCTAATGTGGCTGGACAGCACCACTAAACTTCCTGCAGGCGCTGACGTCCCTATGACCGGCCCTTCCCACGGCAGTGCCCACTCCTCTGACACCAGCGCCTCGCTCCTCTTTCCATGTGACAGCGACGCCTCCTCACCTTGCAGTCTGAGGAGCCCACTGGCAGCTCTGGTAGCTCCTGGCTGCCCCATGCCCAGCGCCCTCTCCACGGCCTGGAAGACGGTTCTCCTGCTACACCACACACTATTATGATGCAGCATAACAGGCACGTCTAAACAAGGTAGGCCTGTCAGAGCGAGCCCCCCCAAATGTGCCGCCACTCACGGCCAGCCATCGGAGGAAATGAAGCCATCAACGGCTTCAAGTGAACATGCCCAATAATACGGCAGGGACGCCAAACTGACGGATCCGCCATGAACACACGTTTCACTTTCACACAACTGGATCCCTTTAACAGGAGAAAAGCAGGGCTGCTAAGAGCTGACATCGAAAACTTGCCGAGTAAGTAGGAGGCTTGACTCACTCAGCACCAGGAAACCAGGGAAAACTGGGCCTGGTGGGAGACCTCGACTTTCAGAAAATAGCAGGTGCCGAGTTCTTCACTGGCCAGGCTGGACGAAACAGCAAGGCCTGCTCCGGGGTATTTTATAGGTTTCTCCTGCAGTTTCAACTCAAGATTTACAGTGTTCCTTCTAGCCCGTCATGCCTCGCTGTCTTCAAGCGATGGGGGTAGCTGGGGGTGGGAGGGCGCCGGGCTGCCCTCAGTTAGTAGAGCAGGCAACTCTTGGTTTCGGCACCCCACGCTGGGGGTAGAGATGACTCAAAACTAATTAAAATAAAAAATAAATAAAAAATAAAAATAAGCGGGNCCTCGCTGTCTTCAAGCGATGGGGGTAGCTGGGGGTGGGAGGGCGCCGGGCTGCCCTCAGTTAGTAGAGCAGGCAACTCTTGGTTTCGGCACCCCACGCTGGGGGTAGAGATGACTCAAAACTAATTAAAATAAAAAATAAATAAAAAATAAAAATAAGCGGGCAC
>NW_027528417.1:4100825-4106731 GCF_008692635.1 Crocuta crocuta
GTGTGTGTGTGTGTCTCTCTGCCCCTCCCCCACTCACACTCTGTCTCTCTCAAAAATAAACATTAAAAAAATTTTTTTTAATAAAAAATAAAAGCAAGCAACGGTGCAGTGCCTAGGTTCCTGAGGGAAGTCTGTAATTCATTATGACTCCAGCGGTATCTGGCGTGGACTGGTGTGGGCACGGTCTGGGCGCACTGTGAACAAAGTCCCTCCCCAGGTAGACTGAAAATGCCGACCCATTTAGACCGCAGAAACTGGCAGCACTGACTGGAGCCAGTAAAATACAGCTCAGAGGCAAAGACCAACGACAGACACGCTAGGGGGGCTGTAGTGCAGCGGCTCTCTGGAGCCAGCAGCCGGGCCTGCAGCAAGCGTGGGACCATGTCACACAGCACCTGGTGACAGGGAAGCCTCACCTCCTTCCCTAGCGAGGGCCAACCGTCAGGACCCAACAGCTGTACGAAATGCCGGCCTTCCTCTGTAGGCACTTGCAGAAATCTGTGCGATGCTGTGGACTTTCGTACAGGGATTAATCTGTGCCTTGCTTTCCTTACACAGGCTTCAAACCACCCCCTACGAGTATCTTACCCAAACTAACTACAGCCGAGGGCAGCAAGCAACACACTCTAGGAAGATGTGAAATCCCAGGCCAGTGAACTGCTGACGTTTTGCATACTTTAGACTTGAGTTAAGAATCATTAATAATTTATCAACAATTCTACCATTTCCAGATTAGCTCTAGACTATAATAGATTTAATTTATGAGTCATGAGAATGCATTCTTTTTAATTTAATAGTTTCTAACAAGAAAGGGAAAGTGACGTGAGTTACTAGGATCTCCCCAGAAAAGTTTGCTAAGAACTATCTGTGAGTCCTCAGCTGGAAATGAGAAGAGGACTAAGAAATATAAAACCAAAGGGGGCCCCTGTGGGGGAGGGAGCATACAGTTGTTCCATCCATACAACCTCGGATCCACATCAAAAAATGCAGTAGGTGTGCTCCCCATCGAGAGGTCCACACCGTCCACTTTACTGCACAAAGAAGCACTGAAAATCTTTTCTCTCAATGCCTTCATCTGGAAAGGAGGTTCTTGTGACAGGGCCCGTGACTTCCATATTTTACAGAGCATTACACATACATGTGTAAGAGTGAAAACTTCATGTCTGGCACCTTGATTTTACAAACACTGCCATGATGAACAGAGTAGCCGTGAATACAGATGATGCCAGTTACTTTGAAAAATTACTGAATGCTCTGTGTTTCCATTTCCTGCGGGTACCTGGTGACCTAACCATACATAAATAGCAAGAGAGTCCTCTGCGTGCTGTTAGATGAAGAGCTGTGTCGTAAAATACAGACAGGCTGCATTTACGGGGACAAAGCCCAAACCCTGCACTGCACGTGGGGAGAACCGGGTCTGAGTGCAGCGAGGTGCACCGCTGTGGCCCGCAGCATAAAGTCATGATACAGGAGCCAAGAGGAAACACTGACGCGAAGATTTTTTTTCTACCAGTGCTGCCAAACAGGCTTTTAAAAGCACAGACAGACACACATCCTTCTACTACATGCAGGGAAATGTGACACAAAGTATTGCATGTTAACGTCAAGCTTGCTGCCATCATTTCTCTAGAGATCTGTTGCATTTTCTTATCAGTTATACACACGAGAAAGCAAAACCGTTTTTAATTACACAAAAATGATAATTATTTTACTAATGAAAGTACTTTCAATGAATTTTAATGCTCTTTGAAGGAAGTGTGTGTGCAAAGGAGAGGGAGGGAGGGAGGAAGGGACGGAGAAAGGGAGGGAACACATTTCTGAGTGTTGATTTTCCTTCCAAAACCACCCAATATGGTCAACTTTTGTTTTAAAGTGTTAGATTTAGGAAATTTTCCTCAGTGAGGAACAAACAGAAAGCGGGAAGTCTAAAAAGCAAATTAAATCAAGACAAGGACATCAAAAACAAATTTGGCTTTACTTTTCAGTGGAAGTTGGTCCTATATCTAACACTGCACAAGGTTTCTTGCACAATGAAAAGAGAAGCAGAAGGCCCTTACACTGCCTCGCTTTGCCAGAGAATCACCGTAGTCTGCTGGCAAAGTCCGCTTGCTGGACTTTTTCTGCTCATGTTCAACTGCATCTTCAATTATAGGCTCAAGCCTCATCTGGACAAACACCAAAGATTGGGATCAATGTCTTTTCATTATACAAAGAAAGATCTAATACCCTGTTTTATGTCTCTGCAGTCCAATTAAATAAACGTTATGACTGGCAGGATTCAAAGTTAAAGAAAATGCAAAACCCCAGCAGTGACAAAAATCAGACATTCTAGGCCCCAACTTAAGCTCTTGCCAACTTCAAGGTCGGTAAGGTCTGCTTCTGAGACCTGATTGGGATTTCAGCATCTTCATTCAAGACCCCACCCAGGAAACTAATCTATTAAAATCCCCAAATTTAAATATATCCCCCACAAGTTTCACAAAGAACACTATGCCAATCTACCACCCAATCTCCCCCAACCCTCTGGAGTGAAACTCCTCCTCAGAGGGGGTGCTACTGTGCAAACCGCTGCGTGTTCTCTCCGGAACCCGAAACGCTGCCGCGTTACCTCTGTGAGGATGGTGGTGTCGTAAGACGGCTGGTACTTCTCTTTCTCATGAGCGGTTCTCTTCTCCATCTTCTCTCGGTCAGTCTTTTGTTTCCTGTCTGCACCTTTAGGCTTAAACACAGAGCAGATGATTTCGTGCAGCAGGCCGAAGACGGCAAGTTCACAAGCAAAGCTGGGCCTGTTATCACTAAGCGCGTCGTTTCGACCTCTCACCTTAAACACTTTGATCTGGCAGCTAGCTGAGTGCAGGTGGTCCGTGTACTCTCCGTTTTCATTCTGCTTAAAGGTGTCCACCTGGATCCTGAAAGGCACCCCCTTCTCGCCGCCGTGCTTCCGGGGAGTAAACTCGGTGCTGATGCAGTGTACCTGGGAAACAGCTCACGCTGAAAGGGACTCAAAGCACCGTCTACCGAGTCCCCTTCTACTTTACTCCTTCTCAGACGTCCTGCCACAGCCAGAAATTCAACACCTTTTCAAACCAACCCCTGCACATTAGCCGGATGGCGGTCATGAACTTCTCTGTACGGCTTTCCTTTCACAAATCCAACTGGGCCATGCTGAGCTGCCTGGCAACGAGCTCTTCCCCAGTCCAACGCCTCCTCTCCTCTAACGCAGGCCTCTTTCCAATCACTGTAGTCTCCTACCCCCGCTCTGGGTCCTCCGCCTTGCACACGCCCCTGTTGAGAGCCTGCTGTCCGCCCTCTCCTGCCACCTCGTCACCTACTGCTGTGCCTACACACCCGGGCTGTGGCCACCTTCCCCAAAGCCCACTACTCACCCTGCCTGTGTGATCTAAACTCTGGTGTCGGCCTTCAAAGTTCACCGAGGACAATGCTCATTTCCCACCACTCCTACAATGTTGGCTAACATGAACCACGTGCCCAGTGATTATTAGTTGCTGGGAGATAATGTTTGGCAGACCACAAAAACATAAAATACTAAGGATTCTTTACAGTGCCCACAAATCAGAGCCTACTTAGGCTGATCAACAATTAAGCAATTTCCCTTTCTACATAAAGATGATCCAGCTCAGCAGTTTTAATGACACCACTTACAAACTTGAACATACAGGGTATAAAAATTACTACTGAGTATATTTTACACATTATACTTATGGTTTTAAAAAACTCATCTCTTAGGGATACAAACTGGATATTTATGGGCGAGATGAAATGCCTGGGAGTTGCTCTGAAGTACTCCATCAATAACAAAAACTGGGGAAACTACTAACAACTGCTGAAGCCAGGTGATGGGTATATTAAGGATTTACTATTCTTCTTTTTCTTACTTTGGTGGGGGTTTGATATTTTCAATATTAGAAGGTCTTTAAACAATGGTAGAGGGAATCTTGAAACTACTTTTTCAAATTCACTCTTCTTATTTTTTTCATTTTCTTAAGTCAACTCTACACCCAATGGGAGACTTCAACTCACAACCCCAAAATCAAGAGTCACGTGCTCTATGGACTGAGCCAGCCAGGCGCCCAATCCTACCCTTTTAAACAGCAGGTTTTGGGGGCACCTGGGTGGCTCAGTTGGTTAAGCATCCGAGTCCTGGTTTCGGCTCAGGTCATTATCTTGTGATTTGTGAGCATCAGTCCCAAGTTAGGCTCTGTGCTCACAGTGCAGACAGAGCCTGCTTAGGATTCTGTTTCTCTCTCTCTCTGCCCCTCCCCCGCTTGCACTCTATTTCTCTCTCAAAATAAATAAAAATAACCTTTAAAAAAAAGCAGCTTTTGTTTTAGAGAAATGTGTCTTGGGAAAAATAGATGTCATTATTATCACCAATGGTAAAGGTAATATTTGAGTAACAGGTTGGTCTATAAATGACGGATTCAGTAGATTAACTCCAACTTAACTTTATATACATACGTAGTTATGCATCTGTAAATGTAAAAATATATACATAGGAGACATTACAAGATTGTTTGCAAACAAGCACTTAAGGAAGAGGACACCGTGCATCAAGAATTCAAGATCACCCGTGGCCCGTTAGGGGACTAGGTTAGCATGGTTCTAACAACGTAAAACTCCAAACCTGAATGAAAGCAGATGTGCGCTTTGCAGGGTCCCACAGAAATTCCACCGCGTTTAGCTGGCTTGGATTTGTCCTTGTGTCAATTATTCCCACAGACATTGGAATATCTATATTTGAAACAGAAATTACACAGAAACTCATCTGCTACAAAGAATCAAAAAGCTTACCACTTAGCCTTTTCCTCCCCTGTTCCCATGGACAACCCCGCTAACACCAGAGCCCACCCAACGTGCGCAAGACTTCCTCCACCACAGTTTCCATGTCCGTTCATTGAACGGCTGATGGATGCGCCAATCGAGAATTCAGTAAATGGCTAAAAACTCAAAATTCCTGGCTCAGGTCCTTTTAGCACCAAAACACCCACTGTGTTTCTGACCGCAGAACAACTCAAGGCACACGGGACCCACTAACATCCAAACTCTCTCGACGCGATCGCACACGGGGCCAACACGGCAACAGGCACAGCTAACCGCCTGGCGTCACCTCTCCAGAGTCTTCTGCAGCCGCTCGTACCTAAATCGAGAAGTCTGTCCCCCGGACGATTCCACTTCCAGCCTTCAAGTTGCTGATGCTCGGTGTACTGCAGCCGTCTGTCGTGAAACACGACCCTTATGATGCTCTACGGAATGGGCGGGGAAGGCGAGAGCGTTACACTAGGCCAGCTCACCTGCAGAAGCGCTGTCACTTCTCGTGCAACAGCCTCTAATAGAGGGTGTACCAAAAGAACTTCTGCTTTAAGCATTTTCTAAGTGGACTGCTTTGTTCTTAGAATATGTGGATTGTGGGTATAATTATCCAGGGCAAAGAATTACAACTCGGAAATAAAAAGCACAAATAAAATGATTACTTAGGCAAAATTTTTATTTAAAAATTTGCCATTGCAATTCAGAATTAAGGTACACACTCATAAAATCAGAGAGCAAGAATTCGACTTCTATGAAGAAAGCACCAGATGCTCATGGTAATTACAAAAGTGAAAGGGCAGTATAAGCAGACAGAAACCCAGGCACAATGGTGAAACTATTTAAAATAATAGTTAATAGGGGTGCCTGGGTGGCTTAGTCGGTTAAGTGTCCGACTTTCGCTTAGGTCATGATCTCGCGGTTCGTGGGTTCAAGCCCCGCGTCAGGCTCTGTGCTGACTGCCAGCTCAGAGCATGGAGCCTGTTTCAGTCTGTGACTCCCTCACTCTCTGACCCTCCCCTGCTCACGCTGTCTCTCTCTCTCTCTCTCCTAGAAATAAATAAAAATATTTTTAAAAA
>NW_027528417.1:4106812-4131153 GCF_008692635.1 Crocuta crocuta
ACCCGCAGGTAAACTTTATCCCAACACTCCGGTTCCGGTTCTAGGGAAGACCTTACTCCACACGCTCGAGGCCAGCTCTCTGCCCCCACCCATCCCTCCTTCACCACCCACACGTTGCAGGGGCCAACTACTGTTTGGTTCCAGAAACAGGAAAACAGGTCATCCAAACGTCTTCAGATACCAGACTTACACTAATTAACGTTTCTGACACATTTATAAGTAACTTTCTCATGATGCAACAACATGATCGTATTTCCAGTATGTGCTCTCATCTGACTAGGAAATAACCTGTTAGCCATACATATAAACGCCACTTGGGTGCCCCTGCCTTCCCCACCCACCAGGCATTGTCCAAGCTGTAGCTGAGGAATACTTTGAAGGAAACGATTTAAAAGCAGCAGGATTTTAATCTGAAATACAGCCGACCCTCGACAGCATGGGGGTTAGAAGGCACTGAATCCTCACACAAGTCCAAATCCACGTAGAACTCTGGACTCCCCCAAAACTTAACTACTTCATAGCCTACCATTGACCAGTTTACTGATACATCAACAGTTGAATAACAACTGAATAACAACTTGTAAATGGATCCGTACAGTTCAAACACTCGTTGTTCAAGGGTCAACTGTAGTTTAAAAAGAGGCCAAAAAAGTCATTCGGACCGAAGTGGAAATCCATACAGGCACAGTGACCACGCTGACTCATGCCCGCCTGCCTCCCACATCTGCAGGGCCTGCCCAGGCGGTCTACCAGCACCCACTTCACACCACCACCCGCCGGCAGCAAAAACTTCACAGTGAAGGTGCACAGGCTAGCGGGGGCCTTGGGTCACATTCACCAACAGATTGAGCTCAAAATAAAGTGCAGCACAGAAATGTCATGATTTTGATTCTTCCATTCTTCACAAATTCAGGTGAAAATAGTGTGAGAATATAGGTATCAGCTTTAATACTAAAGAATATTAAAAGAGAACCAGAGCTGACAAGTGGCAATGTATTTAAGACTTAAAGTGGGCTTCAGGGGGGCTCAGTCAGTTGAGCGTCTGACTTCAGCTCAGGTCATGATCTCGTGGTTTCTGAGTTCTAGCACTGCATCGGGCTCTGTGCTGACAGCTAGCTCAGAGCCTGGAGCCTGCTTCAGATTCTATGTCTCCCTCTCTCTCTGACCTTCCCTGCTTGTGCTCTGTGTCTCTCAAAAATAAACATTAAGAAATAATAATAAAAACAAAGAAAACTTAAAAACATTTAAATGAAATTCAAAGGGAAAAAAAGTAAGGCAGCAAGAGACCAGCCACGGAGAGCTAGCAGGGAAGAGAGGCCCTAACATAAAAGCAGGCAAAGCAAGCACATCATCGAGGGTATTAGGCACTGTCAACAAGTTCCAAAGCACCTCTGACGACCCAGCATTTGTTCCCCAAGACTCCCCCGCCACGGCAAAGTCAAAGATCAAGGAGCCAGGAAGTTAGACACTAGATTGCAGCAGAAGACTTCAGGGATATTGCAATAAAAAAGGATGTGATGTTTTTAAGAAATTCACCGTGCAGTCTTTGGCAATAGCAGACTGTTGCTCTGAACCCCAGGCAAGCTCTCAGGCTCTAACTGGATGCATCCTGGCACAGCCGCCAAATATCAGATGTGTGGCTTATCGAGTGGAAGATGAAACGGATTTAAGACTTTTTCAATTTTTTCTTTAATGTTTATTTTTGAGAGAGAGTGAGCGAGTGAGGGAGCAGGGAGGGGCAGGGAGAGAGGGAGACACAGAATCGGAAGCAGGCTCCAGGCTCTGAGCTGTTAGCACAGAGCCTCACGCGGGGCACGAACTCCTAAGCGGTGAGATCATGACCTAGGCTAAAGTCAGACGCTTAACAGACTGAGCCACCCAGGTGTCCCAAGACCTTTTCAAACTTAACCCTTCCAATCTGTAAGCTAACTGTTCAGGGAAACTGATGCTTTTGAAATAAGTACCCTTGTCACTAGAAATTTACCCAAGGGATACAGGAGGGCTGATGCATAGGCGCACATGTACCCCACTGTTTATAGCAGTGCTTTCAACAATAGCCAAATTATGGAAAGAGCCTAAGTGTCCATCAATGGACGAATGGATCAAGAAGATGTGGTTTATCTATACAATGGAATACTACTTGGCAATGAGAAAGAATGAAATCCTGCGATTTGCAGCAATGTGGACGGAACTGGAAGGTGTTATGCTGAGTGAAATAAGTCAGTCAGAGAAGGACAGATACCATATGTTTTCACTCATATGTGGATCCCGAGACACTTACAGAAGACCATGGGGGAAGGAAAGGGGAAAAATTGTTACAAACAGAGGGAGGGAGGCAAACCATAAGAGACACTTAAATATAGAGAACAGACTGAGGGTGGACAGGGGGGTGGGGGAGAGGAGAAAATGGGTGATGGGCATGGAGCAGGGCACTTGTGAGGGTGAGCACTGGGTGTTGTATCGAAGTGATGAACCACGGGAATCTACCCTTGAAACCAAGAGCGCACTGTACACACTGTACATTAGCCAACTTAATAAATTATATTAAAACAAAAAGCACCCTTGTCTAGGAAGAATATGCCTGTTTAATGTCAGCACAACATCCACTCTGCACTTAGAGTGGATGGTTTCTCTACTGTCGACACTTCACTTATCTCCCAGTGAAGAGATGTTTTTGCCTTAATTTCTTAACTTGCGTTAATCTTGTGTATTGGATGCTTTTACATATTTTAGTTTGGAACTAAATCCAAGAAGCAGAACTTAAAGCAATCAAGCAACAACTTAATTGACCCTGCCATTTCGAGTTAAGCTGACAGGTATTTTCTTTTTTTTTTTTTTTTTTTTAATAGTTTTTTGTCAAATTAGTTTCCACATAACACTCAGTGCTCATCCCCACAAGTGTCCTCCTCCATGCCCATCCCCCCCTCCCCCCACATCCATCAGTCCTCAGTTTTGCTGACAGGTATTTTCAACAAGCTTACCACGGGCGCCTGTGGTACACATGTTTATCAGGACCACCACGTGATCAACACACGTGGATGTATCATCATACCACTCGACCTCTGGATTAGGTTTAAATCTTACCATACAAGTTGTCTTTGAGTAATGTCCTAAAGTGTTTGGATCCAGTTTTAAGGCTCTCAATACAGGGCATATAATGCCTTACTTCATTCTGTACAGAAATCTACAATTTAAACAACTTTTCAACACTTTCACATTGATTTTTTAAATTTTTTTTATGTTTTATTTATTTCTAGGAGAGAGAGAGAGAGACAGCGTGAGCAGGGGAGGGTCAGAGAGAGAGGGAGTGACAGACTCTGAAACAGGCTCCAGGCTCTGAGCTGGCAGTCAGCACAGAGCCTGACGCGGGGCTCGAACCCACAAACCGCGAGATCATGACCTAAGCGAAAGTCGGACGCTTAACCGACTAAGCCACCCAGGCATCCCTAATTTTTTTTTTAAACCAGCATCTGAGAGTCATCAAATGTAATTTGCACAGTGACAGAAGAGTTCATCCACATCTTCCCTTAAACTATATAATACTGATTGGATTTTAACTGGGTATATGACACAATTGGCAGATCTGCCTGAAGGTGAGCCAGGGTGCCCGATGGCCTCACAACAAGCCCGCCTGCGACCAGGGAACCCCGCGCAAGTCTCTGACATTTCTAAGCTTCCTACACACTAGAAAATGAGAGCTGGGAGTCTGACCTGATTCGCTCTCCAGGGAAATGACCAAACGCACAGCCCCTGGGAGTCAAAAGCCTGGGAACTCACTCCAAGTTGGCAAGACAACTGATTGGTGGAGAGCAGACACGCATCTGTTTCCTTCAACCTCCCAAAGGACTGGGGTCCTCCTGCCCCCAGGAGTGGGAGAAGCACTAAAACAGCCCAAAGATGCTCCACCTGCAGGTGCTGGGCACCCGGCTCTCCCGGATAGGCCCAAGCTGCCCGCCCCGCAGATCTGTCCCCCAAAGGCAGATCCCCAGGGGGGAGTGCTTCCAATGGGACACCTTTCTGAAGTGCCCAGGCCCCCGGATGCCTCCCTGTGGGAAGATGGAAGCATCAAGAGAACAAAGGCCTGCTTCTCTCATGCTAACACTTCACCCTATGGCTGTTCTGACGTCCCTCAAGATTCTTCCAGAAGTCCTGCCCTGTAATGCTATCGAGTTTGTAGCACCTCATTCTGTGTGACGGGCAGAGGCCAGGCCACCCTGCCGGACACTGGAGGGAGCAGGATGGTTCTGAAGATTGAGCCTCAAAGGAAGGGCCCAGCCGGCCGGCCGACCGCCACGCCTCCTGGCCCTGGACGGCCTGCCTGCCTTCATTCGGGCACATCGGGGCGTGGATGCAGGGGGTGCAGAGACTTCCAATCTCACTTGGCGAATTTTTAAGAGGTGAAATAAAAGGATTTTAAAAGTTTCATATTAACTAACATTTCGCCCCAAATTATTCTTTTACTTTTAAAGGAACAACTTGAAGTCTTTGCTCTGGCGGTGGGTTTTCCCCCACAGCTGCGACTGCGGTGCCTCGGTGTCCACAGGGCCATCACACTCGCCTCACCCAGGGACTGCTATCATTTCCGTTTTGTAGAAAAGTAAACAGAACACAGTTCAAAATTTCAGGAGTTCCAATACAGCCATCACTTCTTCAAGTGAAATTCGGTAATTGCAAAATAAAAACACTTGTGCAAAAAACCTAAAACTTCTATGTCAAACCTGCTACTTTTTTCAGTCATTGCCATCAGCACCGGTCAGGAATGAAAATGGACCATCCTTACCTTTACCAATTTTCCAGTAATCTCTGGCATGTCTCCCATTTTCCGATTATCCAGCATCCGAATTTCGTAAGACTGACCTATTTTAAAGAGATTGTTGAATTTAAAGAAACTGTATCACAAGCAGCCCACATAAAGAACATCACTGTTCAACATAAAAAGTCAATGGTCTCTCAACCAGAGAAGCAATCTTTTGATCTTTCTTTCCTACAAACCACACCACCCTTTCCTTCATACACGATTACAGAAGAATGAAGAGTTTCTGACAATATTTGCTACGCTCTCACATTAAATTTTTATTATACATACATGCATAATCCAAGAGCGATTTCTGATCACAGCTTTATTGAGATGTAATTTACATACCACAGAATTCATCCTTGTAAAAACTGACAGTGTTTAGTATATTCAGAATTGTAACACCGTCACCGCGCCCAACTCTGAGCATTCTCCTCACCCCAGAAAGAAAACCGTGCCTTCAGGAGTCAGGTCGACGCTCACACACACACCCACACACACACCCACACACACCACCACCACCACCACCACCACCACCCTGCAACCACCATCAACTTATTTCCTATCTCCAGGAAGATGCCTGGCTCAGCCCAACATAAACAGAGCCACGCAGAGTGTAAGGGACCGGCTCCTGCCAGCACGCATGTTTCCAGGCTCTGGCACATTGCCGCAGTGTGACCCAGACAATCTGGTGTCGCACTCTGCTCCACTGCCCTCTGTAGGCACCGTGGGTTCCGTAACTGGAGGTTTGCAGCAGCCCTGCATCAAGCAAGGCTATGGGTGCCATTCTTCCAACAGCACCTGCTCCCACTGGGTCTGTCACGTCTTGTGAGATCATGACCTGAGTCGAAGTCGCACGCTTAACTGACTGTGCCTCCCAGGTGCCCCTGGGTCTGTCAGGTCTTGTAATTCTCACAATGTTTCAAACTTTTTCATCATCATTATATTTGCTGTGGTGAACCGTGCTCAGTCATTGTAACCCAGTTTTTAGCAATAAAGCATTTTTTAAAAAGTTTATTTCTTTTGAGAGGAAAAAGAGAGAGCAGGGGAGGGGGAAAGAGGGAGGGAGAGAGATTCCCGAGCAGGTTCTGCACTATGAGTGTGGAACCCGATGTGGGTCTCGAACTCACGAACTGTGAGATCCTAAATGAGTTGAAATCAAGAGTCAGGTTCTTGACTAACCAACTGGACCTCCCAGGTGCCCCAGCAATAAAGTATTTCTTTTTTTTTTCTTTTAATTTTAATATATATTTTTTTATTTATTTCTAGGAGAGAGAGAGAGAGAGACAGCATGAGCAGGGGAGGGTCAGAGAGAGAGGGAGACACAGACTCTGAAATAGGCTCCAGGCTCTGAGCTGGGAGTCAGCACAGAGCCCGACGCGGGGCTCGAACCCACAAACCGCGAGATCATGACCTAAGCGAAAGTCGGATGCTTAACCGACGAAGCCACCCAGGCGCCCCAAAGTATTTCTTAACTAAGACATATACATTGTTATTGCACACTGAACAGACTACAGGATGGTGCAGAGAGAACTTTTATGTGCACTGAAAAGCGGAAGAACTCATTTGACTCACTTCACTGCAGTATTCCCTTGACTGCGCTGGGCTGGAATAGAACCGGCACCATCTCTGAGGTGTGCCCGCACTCCATCCCTTTTTACTGCACATATTCCACCGCAACAACATGCCACATTTTGTTCATCCATTCACTAGCTGATGGGCATCTGGTTGTTTCTCCTCCTTGGCCATTACAAATAATGGTACTATGAACATGTGTTCTGTGTTTTGTGCAAGCCAAGACCAAATTTGAATCCTAGAACCTTCCTCCTTATGACCAATGAGCCCAACTCACATTCTCCCACTGTTCGGTGTCCATAGGAAAACATAAACAGATACTGACGCACCAACCTATTATCATTAGGAAGAGAAGCTGCTGCCAAAAGAATGTACTCCAAAGCCACAAAAATGATTTCTGAATTATCTGTCATTAAGTAATAAAAACGACAGTATAATTTGATATGCAGAAAATGAAGAGTAATTAAGGAGTGCTTATAGGGGTGCCTGGGTGGCTCAGGGAGTTAAGTGCCCGACTATTGATTTCAACTCAGGTCACAATCTCATGGTTCGTGGGATCAAGCCACCTCGTGCTCTGTGCTGACAGTGCAGAGCCTGCTTGGGATCCTTTCTCTCCCTCTCTCTCTGCCCACCCCTACTCACTCATGCTCCCTCTCAAACTAAATAAATCTACTTAAAAAAAAAAAAAGAGTGCATCTAGTACATGTCATATTAAGTTGAGGATATTTATGATCTAGTCCACACTCCA
Organism: Crocuta crocuta; assembly: GCF_008692635.1. Classification (NCBI taxonomy): domain Eukaryota; kingdom Metazoa; phylum Chordata; class Mammalia; order Carnivora; family Hyaenidae; genus Crocuta; species Crocuta crocuta. The sequence goes on from NW_027528417.1 coordinate 4,113,931, forward strand.
ATGGAGCACACCCACATTGGGTTGCACGCTCATAAAAATATACAAAAGGAACTAGATCACCTGGTCAAAATACAACAAAAGGTTATTAAGTTACAATCAAATCACTGGAAGGCTGGTGCAGGAAAACCATGATATACAGTATGTTACTAAGCAAGAGTCCTTAAGTCCTTCAACAGATTGAGAGATTAACACTAAATAATACTATGGCAAGAGACAGGTTTTAAAAGTTAAATTTGCAGCATACTTAACAATGGATCTACACTCAGAAAACAGTAAGAAATAAATTGTAAAATAAAGCATACAGATAGGTATTTTTGAAAACTATACCGGTATAAATTTAAAATTACACTCACCCTCTCAAAAATTTAGGCAAATTAACAAAATGTTTGTGTTAATTATCAGATTAACCAAAAAAATGTTTAATTAACAACCAAGTAGGGGTGTCTGGGTGGCTCAGTCGGTTGAGTGTCCGACTTCGGCTCAGGTCATGGTCTCACGGTTCATGGGTTCGAGCCCCGTGTCGGGCTCTGTGCTGACAGCTCAGCCTGCTTTAGATTCTGTGTCTCCCTCTCTCTCTGACCCTCCCCTGCTCAGTGTCTCTCTCTCTCTCTCAGACATAAATTAAAAAAAAAAAAGAAAAACAAGTAGGTGAGGATGGGGGAGAAGTAACCTGCCACAGAGGAAGGGAAGACTTGTCCTGCCAGGATTATCTCATGATCCTCAAAATCTCAAAATTCTCAGCATTGAAAAAAAATCAAACATGGCGCCTGAGTGGCTCAGTCAGTTAAGCCTCTGACTCTTGGTTTACCCTCAGGTCTTGATCTTAGTTTCCTGAGTTCGGGCCCCATAGGTGACTCTGTGGTGGCGGCGAGGAGCCTGCTTGGGATTCTCTCTCTCCCACTCCCTCTGCCCCTCCCTGGCTCATGCTGTCTCTGTCTCTCAAAATAAATAAACTTAAAAAAAATCAAATAATGATGAAATTTCAGTGTTCCTGTCTTCCTTTGTATTATTTTTCCTAGTCAACCTAACGAGGATACCTCTGTGCTCAATATAAGGTTCAATGTTTTCACAAACCGATTTCAGGATTTGTTGCACCTGTATTAAAGCACTGTAGATTTCTATTCTTCTAAAATCAAAAGTGTTTTTTATTTTAAAAAAAGGCTCTGTAACAACTGCTATTCTTCACATGGTTTCCCTGTGGGCACCTGGCTGGCTAAGCAGGTAAAGCATGTGACTTCTGATCTCAGGATTGTGAGTTCGAACCCCATGTTGGGTGTAGATTACTTAAAAATAAAATCTTTGAAAAAGAGAAAAAATTGGTTTCCCTCCTGGGAACTATGTGTGCCCTAGCCTTTTCCCTCCTTCAGTCTTATCCCAACTCACTATACAGAAATCCTTCTTTACCAACAAGTTTCTTCGATATTCATTGAGTTAACAACCAGGCCTTCATTGGTTTGATTTCTTCTTCTATTTGATCCCCTCCCATAAATCTCTTAATAACGTAGTTTCAGAAAGATGTCTAGGTTTTAACTGAAATATAAAGACGACTCCGGTATCAATGTTACAGTTAACATAAGAGCTCTACTCTGACTTGCTAGTCCTAATTTTTTTATTATTCTTTTAAACTTTGTAAGAAATCTCTATTTATTTTTGAGAGCATGCATGCACGCATGTGAAAGAGCAGGGGAAGGGCGAAGAGGGAGATGAGAGGATCCCAAGCAGGCTGTGCGCTGTCAGCACAAGGCCCAGTGTGGGGCTCAAACCCACAATCCGTGAGACCATGACGTGAGCCGAAATCAAGAGTCAGACACTGAATTCAACAGAGCCACCAAGCACCCACTGGTCCTGTTTCCAACTTTCTATTCTGAAGTTAACTTTCATGTTTTGACTTTTTTAAAAGTATTTTTATTGAGAGAGAAGGCGAGTGCGCGTAAGAGAAGGGGAGGGGCAGAGAGAGAAGGAGACAGAGAATCCCAAGCAGGCGCTGCACTGTCAGCACCGAGCCCCATGCAGGGCTCAATCTCAAGAACCATGAGACCATGACTTGAGACAAAACCAAGAGTGAGAGGTTTAACCTACGAAGCCACCCAGGCGCCCTTGAAGTCTGGACTTTTTATTCCTTTTCTGGCTTACAAATGCAAAAGCACTGACAGAACTGAAAACTATAATTGTTGTGAGTTCACATCCCCACCCAGTCTAGCTTCCTTGGATGGACTCTAGAGCAACATGGAGCCCAAGCTGTGACAGTCCCCATGGCTAAGTTCAAAGAATTTATTCCTAAAGGCCTAATAGAGAACTTTACTCTGTAACAAGAACCACAGCTAACTTCAAGGAAATGTACAGTTGTAAAGTGAAATTAACAAGAAATATATTTTTCTTTGAAACTTAAAAACATTTTTTTTAAATATTTATTTATTATTGAGAGACAGAGAGAGACAGAGCATGAGCATGGGAGGGGGAGACACAGAATCCGAAGCAGGCTCCAGGCTCTGAGCTGTCAGCACAAAGCCCGACGTGGGGCTCGAACTCACAAACCAGGAGATCATGACCTGAGCCAAAGTCAGATCTTAACTGACTGAGCCACCCAGACGCTCCTGAGACTTCTATCATTTAACAGTATTTTTTTTTTCTTGCCAAGTTTTTATTTCTTACATATTGGTTTTCTCTCTTTTTTAACAGTATTTTTAATCCAACAGACATGCTATTTCCTAGGACCTAAAACCTGCGTTCTCCAAATAGAAGCTGGCTTTCAAATGAGCAGGTATCTGTCATCCAACAGCAGCAAAAAGCTGCCCTGAGGAAACCAAGGGGTTCAGATCAGAAGCCCCACCCCCACCATAAGGAAGGAAGCATCAGAGAGTCGGGAGGGGCTATGACAAGGGGCAGCCTAGTTGCAGCCAGACCCCCAGCCCAGGGGAGAGCCAGCAGCTTTACTCTACCCTCTGGGGCTCCACATCACAACTATCCGGTTTTTCACTTCACAGAACGAGACACTTCTTGTTACCCCAGAGCAGAGAAGGTTAGCTGCTCAAGGATAAACAGGAGAACACGAATACAGTTTTTAAACTCTGTACTTCTATTGTTCAAAACAGTACAAAAGCTGACGCTCTGAAGCATCACAAACTTGGAAAACTTGTTCCAATTTATACCTGCCTGTGAAGTGAAGACAACACAAAATGTACCTCTTCTTTTTTTATGGTTTTATGCAATGGCCAACATTCTTCAGCCACAGCGGCCCGAGAGGCAGAGGCTGAGCAATGAACTTCAAGTGACCAAGCCACAACCCCAGAACGGCACGACCACGCACCAACACTCAACTAAGGAGACCCATCTATGAAAGGCAGTGGTGAAGAGAAGCTCCCGCACCTGGCTGAATATTCAAATTAAAACTATAAAACAAGCACAGGTCCCCAGGCCAGCCACATCAGCATCCCCTGGAAACTTGTCAGATATGCAAATTACCCGGCCCTATTCCAGACCTCTAGGGTCAGAAGCTCTATGGGCCCAGCGATCGTGTTCTGACAAGTCCTCCGGGTGACCCCGAGCCGCGGAAGTTGGGGAGCCACGGCATGTGTGAAGCTACCAACAGCCAATTCATCAGGACCCTCTCCTGGGAGTAACCTTTATATTCAAAAAGCCCCAAGTAAAAAGGTAAGAATTAACCATCTTTTCCTTAGCAGCTGAGTAAAAAGGTAAGAATTAACCATCTTTTCCTTAGCAGCTGAATAAATACTGTATTATGATAAACACTCTCCTAAAGTGCTATGCCAAAGAGAAAAATGGCCTGCTTTGGAATGGCTATTATATAATTGCATCACTTGCCACAGGGTTCATTTAATACAAGGTGTTATCTACCACGGTACGACATCACAGGCACTAAGATTTCCAAGTCCTTCTTGGTTCAAATTACTCAATTGTCTACGTTAAGATTAAGAAATCAATCTAAAGCTGTTTAAATTGCATCACGACCCCTTTAGAAGTAGCCAAAACTCATCACACTCGTTTATTTGTCTGACAGCATCACAACAGTCTAGGATACCTCTCGCTCCATCACTGATGGGTGCTCCCCAAATACACTTCTATCCACAAACATGCATTACACACATGTGTACGGTTCACATATTGGAATATACAAACACACACACACACACACCCTGAGCATAAGGGTTCAGACTTCATGAGATGCCCTTTCAAGACCCAACTTTGGCGAGGCCTTCAGAGGTGAGCAAGGAGGCAGCACCACAGGACACAGAGTGTTTTCATCTAGAATGTAAAGGTAAATGACGCCCACCTTGTAGAAACAGCTCTGGTGTGCACAACATGGCCTCCTCTGCGCCTCCCCAGAGATCAGCACATGGTACACATTTGCCTTGGCTGATACGAGAGTTTTTTATTGCTGCTATAACAAATTTCCACAAACTCAGTGGCCTGAAACTATACAAACTTATTATCATATGGTTCTGGAATTCCGAAGTCCAACACACGCCTCTAGGGCGGGCCAACATCAAGCTGTAAGCAGGACTGTGTCACTTCTGGAAGCCCTAGCACAGAACCCACTTCCTTGTGTGCTTTTTGATGCCACCTAATACCCCTGGCTCATGGCCTCTTCCTCTGTCTTCAAGTCTGACTCTGAATCTTCTGCCTCCCTCTTTAATGTTTAAGGACCCTTGTGACTTCACTGGGCCCACCTAGATAATCCAGGATAATCTCTCCAACCCGACACTCTTTATTATTTTCATGTAATCTCTACCCCTAACGTGGGGCTTGAACTCCCAACCCCAAGACCTATTGTCACATGCTCCATGTGAGCTGCCCAGGCACCTCAACACTCTATCTAACCACATCTTCAAAGTCTTTTTTGCTACATAAGGTGAAATATTCGCAGGTTCTGGGCATCAGGACATGGACAGCTGTGGGGAGCAAGCACTCTGCCCACCACAGCTCCAAAGCAGGGCAAGAACGCTGTTTCTGGTTGAGAGCCCTGACTGTCGCAGGTGCTCGTCAAGGATTATAACACACTTTCTGTCGAACCTGGCAAACTTCCTGAGCCACCGAACTGGGATCTAGAGCCAGCATGGGTTCGAGCCATTTGCAAACACTGCTAGTCCAGCTGCAGCAGGAAACAAACACATCAACCAAGGTCTAAACAGCTGGTTTCCAGGATGATCAGAAACCATGGAAACTCCTCAGTTATGACAGTAACAGCAGCAAGGTTCATACTGGACTTCCTATGTATGTGCCGGCTGCCTTGTAAGCCCAGTACATCCATTAGTTCAATTTCAGTCTCAACCACCTTATGGGGGGGTGGTGTTAAATTAAGGAACGTGCCCGGGCCAGCAAGTGGTGGAGTGGGATGCACGCACAGGCGGCCCCACTCCAGAGACTGCGGAGAACCGCTACTCACTGCAGCCCTCTCCACCCCACACCCACCATGCGCAAAAAGACACAAGACACATTTAAACCAGTGCTCACTCTAACTAGGTGAGACACTTAGAAGAAGTGAAAGGTATGAAAGGTATGAAAAAATGTGCTTAAGGACGTCCCGTGTGCACCAAAGGTCTTTACAGCCAGGGCAGTGCAGTTTCACTGGCAGTGAGGTGTGACAGCATCTGCCAGCTAAGTTCTCTTTTAAATTTCTGGGGAGCCTGGGAGGCTGAGTCAGTTGGGCGTCGGACTCTTAGTTTCGGCTCAGGTCACGATTTTACGGTTCGTGGGCTTGAGCCCCACGCTGGGCTCTGCCTTGATGTTGTGGGGCCTGCTTGGGATTCTGTCTCCCTCCCTCTCTGCCCCTCCCCTGCTCGCTCGCTCTCTCTCTCTCTCTCTCTCACACACACACACACACAAAATAAATTTCATCGTTTAGTGACAAGACCATTGCATCACAACTACACTTACACACACAATTCACCCATCACGTGAACAAGTAAATTTACTAGAATACGTTCAAATAAATATTAACTACATAGTATTTTCGTTATACAAAGACTGTCATAAACCATGATTAGAACCTTCTTAGGTATTTTTAAATGGTTCTAATTCAGCAGCTGCCTGAGGCAAGCAGAACTAGATTATCTGGTGGACAGAGAAACAAGACTACCATATACCGTTTCTTAACTTGTGCATTGTGAGCCACGTACAGAAATCATCTCTTTAAACTGTTAAATTTTAAATGGTGGCAATTAACTAAAAACTTACAGAACACTTGAACTATTCCAGTAAAGAAAATTGGTAGTTAAGAAAATGACATTTGGAATCAGAATACTCTGGGTTTAAATCTTTATAAAGCATGGCACGGTCAATAATCTAAATAGATAACTGTAAGAATAATTACTCCCTCTTGGGGCGCCTGGGTGGCTTAGTCGGTTAAGCATCTGACTTTCGCTTAGGTCATGATCTCGCGGTTCGTGGGTTCGAGCCCCGCATCGGGCTCTGTGCTGAATACCAGCTCAGAGCCTGGAGCCTATTTCAGTCTGTGACTCCCTCTCTCTCTGACCCTCCCCTGCTCACGCTGTCTCTCTCTCTCTCTCCTAGAAATAAATAAAACAATTAAAAAAATTAAAAAAAAAAAAAAAGAATAATTACTCCCTCCAAAGCTTTAATATGATCATAAAATGGGGAATAACTGTGCTTTCATTAATTGTCATTATTATTTTCAGTTTTCCCCTCATGTACTAGAATGAATGCAGATAAATTCACATGTGAGTTTAAAAAGAATAAAACTTGGGGCACCTGGGTGGCTCAATTAAGCATCCGACTTTGGCTCAGGTCATGAACTTACAGTTTGTGGGGTCAAGCCCCTCTTTGGACTCTGTGCGGACAGCTCAGAGCCAGGAGCCTGCTTTGGATTCTGTGTCTCCCTCTCTCTCTGCCCCTCCCCTGCTCACACTCTTGTCTCTCTCTCAAAAATAAACATAAAAATCTTTTTTTAATGTTTTTAAAGAATAAGAACTTGGGCTGATGAAAGATAACCTCAAGTACCCTATCTAATCCCTTCTTATAAGGTTTTTGTATCCTTTTTTTTGGTAGGCAGCATTCCCATTTTAAGTCGTTTTCCTCAGCACAGCTGAAGAGTTCGTCAGAATCCAAGAAAATTAATTCATGAACCTTAAAAGTGAGTTTACAATCTGATTCCTGAAAACAAAAATGGTAAATTATGTCGATGCTCAACAGTCAAACCATCAATACTAAAATGGTGCCACTGAGGTATACTTTGGCAGAACTTTCCAGGGCAATGTCACTTTAGCTGAAAAACTATTCATGGGATTTTACCGAAATTCCTGGATAAAATTAACCAAGCCTCATTATTTTCCACATCTAGGCCTGATTCTCTATATACTATGTATTACAGGAAAGGTTTCTGTAAAAACTCAAAACTTCAGGGGCTCCTGGGTGGCTCAGTCGGTTAAGCATCCAACTTCATCTCAGGTCATGATCTCACAGCTCATAGGTTCGAGCCCCACATCAGGCTCTGTGCTGACAGCTTGGAGCCTGGAGCCTGCTTCGAATTCTGTCTCCCTCTCTCTCTGACCCTCCCCCTCCCTCACTCGTGCTCTCTCTCTCTCAAAAATAAACTTTTTTTTTTAATTAAAAAAAATCAAAACTGCTGAGAATGTTTCCTTTAGAAAGGAAGCCCAATCAACTGCAGATACTTTGCTAACTCTCGACCTCTGTTTGCTTCCCCAGCTTAAGAGAGATGGGGATGAAAGCCACTCAGTAACACCTCACTCAGGGTCAAACCTTGCCCGAGTTCAAAAAAAGCTATGGGTCCTGTCCTTAGAAACACACATATTTATAAAAAATTTGAGGGGCACCTGGGTGGCTCAGTCAGTTAAGCATCTGACTTCAGCTCAGGTCATGATCTCACAGTTCGTGGGCTTGAGCCCTGCGTCAGGCTCTATGCTGACCACTAGCTCAGAGCCTGGAGCCTGCTTCGGATTCTTTGTCTCCCTCTCTCTCTGACCCTCCCCTGCTCACTCTGCCTCTCTCTCTCAGAAATAAATAAAATATTTAAAAAAAAAATTTTTTTTACTTTGAAAAAAATTTTAGGGGATTCATGAAAAATCAGGATCCAAACCTTTTGTCAAAGTGACATATGCTAGGAGACAAGTCTGTGAAAGAACTAATTGTAGTATGTACACTTGATACTTGTGTATTTTATTAAAGGTTTTAAAATTCCTTTTAAAAACGTATATAAGAGGGGCGCCTGGGTGGCTTAGTCGGTTAAGCGTCCGACTTTTGCTTAGGTCATGATCTCACAGTTAGTTCGTGGGTTCGAGCCCCGCGTTGGGCTCTGGCTGACTACCAGCCCAGAGCCTGGAGTCTGTTTCAGAGTCTGTGACTCCCTCTCTTTCTGACCCTCCCCGGCTCACGCTCTCTCTCTCTCTCTCTTTTAGAAATAAATAAAAAACATTAAAAAATTTTTAAAAAAATTAAAAAAATAAACAAAAACATATATAAGATAACTCCTTTATGACTGGTTTTAATAGTTACTCAAATGTCTTTTTAGACTATTTCTACACATGCAGTTTATTTTTCCACTTTTTTTAATGTTTTTTATTTATTTCTGAGAGAGAGAGACAGCGTGAGCAGGGGTTGGTCAGAGAGAGAAGGAGACACAGAATCCAAAACAGGTTCCAGGCTCTGAGCTGTCAGCACAGAGCCCGACGCGGGGCTCGAACCCACGACCCGTGAGATCATGACCTGAGCCGAAGTCAGACGCTTAACCGACTGAGCCACCCAGGCACCCCTTTCCACTTTTTTCTTAAAAGGTGGAGAAATTAAAAAGATAAATTAACACAATTCTACAACCAAGAAAAGAGTCATCATTACTACTGCAGTGAGCACAGTGAAGTGCAAGAAAGCCGCCTGCACATATACGGATAATGGTCAGAGTCAAGCTGGAGTACTGCCTGGGAGTGTGCTGGGTGCTGGGAATACTGGACACGGGGGATGATACAGGTAAACATTCACTACGCTGTATATGTAAGATCTGCACACACTATGATAAATAGCAACAATCGTTTTCAAATCTAAGCTTGACCAAGTTCACGTTGAGGAAGTTAACTGATTGCTCTCTTGTCTTATAAATCTGTAAAATGCATTTTTTTAAGTAAGCTCTGTGCTGAAATGGGGCTTGAACTCATGACCCCAAGATCAAGAATCGCCTGTACTACCAAAAGCGAGTCAGGCAGCCCTAAAATGGATTAATAAAACTTCGGGAGTTTCTGGGGAACTAAACAGCCATGTATAATACGTGATACAATGCTTCACACATAGTAAACCCTCAGCAAATGTCTAATAATATATCATTACTATAGATGGTGGACTGCAACTTTTATCAACATAGTATCATTTCCCAGTTTAATACTAACAATGATAAATTATGTATGTTTCCCCAGGCCAACAGACAGACACATACAACACAATCCTTTGAACAGGGGTCTGTGTGGACTCGTTCATCACGTGGTATGCATACAACAGAACTTGGCCAACTTTTCCCCAAGTAAAAGAAATGCACATTATTTCCCTGTCATTAGAAATAAAACCACAGCGAATATCCATGCCCCTACGTGGTTTCTTCTGATGCTTTTTATACCTAAAACAGATTACCATAAAACTTAAGGTTCTTCCAAATGTGACATGTTAAGTCTCAGATAACAGAATGCCTACCCAAACAACAGGAACACCAAAGTGAGGGTACTGCTAGTGTGCTATGGTAGAATGACCTGGGTTGTAAAACCTCATGGATCCTATATTTATTTATCAAATGAAAGGCTAGAATAAGTTATCCTTCCAAATTTCAAAATACTATCATTTCATAATAGTCTAAACTCTATAGCTCTTTCCCCAAAGCCCAAGGAATTAAAGATTCTATTTAATGACAGAAAAATACTCACAACATACTCTTAAGTGAATAGATGTTAATTCCAATTTTGTTGAAATATACGTAAGAAAATATACCTAAAATGTATTCTTGGTGGGATACAACTGCAGTCAATTTTCATCTTTATCTCTTGACGTACTTCCCAATCTCTGTACAATCAGCATATGTCCTCAGGTCATGATCTCATGGTTCCTGAGTCCAGGCCTCACTGCATTGTCAGTGTAGAGCCTGATTGGGAATTCTCTCTCTCTCTCCCTGTCTCTCTCTCCCCCTGCCCCCCTGCCCTCCCCTGATCACTTCTGTTTTCTCAAAACTAAACAAACTTTAAAAAAAAAAAAAAAAAAGAATAAAATTTCAGATTAAAAAAATAATAAAGGTGCAACATGCTTTCAGTATGTGTATACAACAACGTTACAGCTCTGTAACAAAGTGCTTTTGTTTAATTTGGTCACAGTGGCCTATGCTAAAGGCACCTCAGGGGCGTCTGGGGGGCTCAGTTGGTTGAGCGTCTGACTTCGGCTCAGGTCATGATCTCACGGGTCATGGGTTCGAGCCCCACATCGGGCCCTGTGCTGACAGCTCAGAGCCTGGACCCTGTTTCAGATTCTATGTCTCCCTCTCTCTCTGACCCTCCCCTGTTCACGCTGTCTCTCTCTCTTTCTCTCAGAAATAAATAAAACAGTAAAAAAAAACAAACAAAAAACTTAAAGCCACCTCAAAAAAAAATCCCTTACAATTTCCAAAAGTAAATTCTACACCCACATCTCTGCCTGCCACTCAGCCAGCTCTCACTTTTATGTCACCGAAACACAACATTCTCGTCAAGCAGACAAAATCCGGGTGGACAAAATCTGACCCAGTTTATTTTAGCCACAGACTCCATCCTGGGGCAGCGCGTCTATTTTCGGCACAAACCTGCCCCAGTCCTGAGACCCAGGTTCCCCGCGAGCGAGCTGGATTTTGGATTCACTCTCCAGTTCTGCGCTGAAACCAGTGTCCCTAAAAATAACAGACGTCCTTCCCAACCTGCTCCTCCTCGGGATCCTGTCTGAAAACCCCTGTAATAAATCTTGCTGCACAGACCCTATCGGTGCAAAACAGCTCCCGTGGACCATTACTTCGTGGGCCCGCGGTAAAATTCCTACGATTTCTGTTAACGGAAGCTGTCAAATTTAAGAAAGATAATCTGATTTTAAGTTGTTAGCCGCAGATCAGGCTGTGATGCCACTTTGGATTTATCTAAGTTCTTCCACTGAAACACGACCCAGCCGTACCAACCTTGGTTCAAGTACGTGAGTGTCTCATCATGCAGCTTGACGGCTGGCGAGGTGGCGGCGCACATCACATACTGAAAGGGGGGGTGTTTAGTCTCACCGTCCAAAGGAAGGCTGGAATCTTCCTGCTTAAAAATGGGCAATGCCAAGACATCGCTGAAAGGCAAAAGAGTCAACAGTGATCTTATTTTGAGTTTAAAATACTTAAAAGCATATAAAAACATTTAAGGGCAGTTTCTTTTAAAAATTTAAGTCCGGGGCGCCTGGCTGGGTCAGTCAGCAGAGCATGCGACTTCTGATCTTGAGGTTGTGAGTTGCAGAGTTAGAGCCCCATGTGAGGTGCAGACATCACTTAACAATTTTTATTAAAAAAATAAAAATAAAAATAAAATGTAAGCCCAGAAATGTCATGTAGAATAAAAGAACTATTAATGTTAATCTTGCTCCCCCAAAAGATAATAACCCGTGTCTCCAGCGTGGGAGGGGAGAGGGGAGGTGGGGAAACAGCTATGATTAGCCAGATAAAATAACAAGTATTTAACAGTTAATAAAGTCCATGCTGGTTAAGCAAGTGATCTAACAACATATACGGTACTTAAAAAAAAGTTACTTCAAGAAACCCTTTAAAAACTTTAAACTCTGTATTATTTCTATGCAAAAGGAGCAAGTCAAGAGTGCGTAGCTACCTGTTTTGCAAGGCAGGTCACGCCAGCACCATAAACTCACAAAGCAGAATTTGATGAAAGCGGTACTTTACAGCAAGGGCCCCGTGAGGCCTGCGTTTGCAGAGCACAGAGGTTCAGGCTTCGTCTAGAACAAGGGCTTCTTCTGAGAAGCAAACAGTTGCAGCAGAAACAGCTGCTGTTTCCCCGAGAATAATCTGGTGCACTGGCTGGGAGGGAAGGGGAGGGGGCGCGGGGGTCCTTCTGGGGCATTGCCTATATTCTCTGTTAACCCAAGCACACATGGATGCGTTTCGTTTGTTTTTTTGTAAAAACAGTGGATATATAACTTACATTCCATAAAAATTCACCTTTTTAAAGTGTATCATTCCATGGGCTCTGCTGTATTAGAAGAGTTGTATAGTTACCCCCAACTATCTAACCCCCAAACAGTTTCATCACCTTTTGAGAAATCTCATGCCCGATAGCAGCCACCACTGCCCGACCCCAGCCCTAGCCTGGCAGTGACCTACTGTGTCTCTATGACTTGCCTCGTCTTTTTTTTTTTTTAATGTTTATTTTTGAGAAAGAGAGGCACACAGAGTGCGGGCGGGGGAGACGCAGAGACAGGGAGACACAGGATCCGAAGCAGGCTCCAGGCTCTGAGCTGTCAGCGCAGAGCCCAATGTGGGGCTTGAACTCACGGACCACGAGATCATGACCTGAGCCGAAGTCAGACGCTCAACCTTCTGAGCCCTCCAGGTGCCCATGCACTTGCCTATTCTGAACATTTAAAGCAAAGAGAATCCCATGGCCTTTTGAGACTGGTTTCTTTTACTTGATGTTTTCCAGGTCCCCCCGTTGTAGCATTCCCATTTGGGGTGAAGGATACTCCCCTCGATCAGGCAGACCTAACAGCCGGATCGGCACTCTGGGGCATCTGGGCTGCTGCTAGGAACACCTGCGTGTTTCTGTGTAAACCTAGGACACCGGCCAGGTTTCGCGGTTACTCTGTTCAGCTCCCTGAGGAACTACCAAATGGCTTTTCCAAGCGGCTGCACACCTTTACATTCCCACCACGAAGGAAGGGATTATCGGTGTTTGTTTTTGAGATAAATCTCTGACCTGTATACCTGCATCTTGATAATGTTTCTATGTTCATTCCTCAATAAAAAAGTAAAGTAATAACAAAATATCCAAATGAACTGCCTCATCAACACCAATAGCAAGGTTTTGTGTGAATTGCTTATTTTTTCCTTTTTCTCCCCCCAAAAGACATTAACATACTCAGATATTTGGCTAGCCCATTTTAGCTAAATTCAATTTAAAACAGAAAGTTTTAAATGAGATGGGAAAGAAAGGCTGCAGTGCTTTCCTTCCTCCTGGTGTGTGCATGTGCACGTGCGTGTACACACACACACACACACACACACACACTGAAAGAATTAGACTGATTATTTAGACTAATTACCCACTGGTTCTCTTCGTCACACCTGGGAATTGTCAAAACGCTCCTAAGTACTTAGGTGTAACTGAGAAACCCATAGTCAGCACTGGTCCTCAATCCCTCTCCAGAGTTCTTCTCAATGCTGCAGCCTAAGGGTCTCCCCCTGAGGGGCACAGATCTAAAAAGCCTTGCGGCCGATGTAAAAAATTTTCAGGAGACTGGAAAATGGTACTTTAAGACTTAGAGCAACTCTCTTCATGAAAAACAATCATGACTGTCCCATGGTAGATGAAAATATATATACACATATTCTTATGCCCTGTGTATGTAAGCGTTTTAAGGATGAGAAAAGGGGGCACCTGGCTGGCTCAGTCACAGAGCATGCAACTCTTGATCTCGAGGTATTAAGTTCGAGCCCCATAGGGGTGTAGAGATTACTTAAAAATAAAACCTTAAAAAAAAAAAAGTCATTTGCTACTGAAATCCCAATTAATTTTTTACTTAACTAGAAAAAAAATGTGTTCTAATCAACACAGCAGCCAGTGATCTTCCTCAAACAGAAGCCAGATCATTCTATTCCTTTGAACTCGCCCTCAGCTCCCTTTGCACGAGGATCCCTGCTGCAAGGCCCCATTCACTGTGCTCACCTTCCCTCTTCTACGTGGCCTCACTCCCCCTGCCCCCCACACCAGCCTCCCACCTGCCTCTTCCAAGGCATCTGCTGGGTTTGGTGCTACTCTTCTGCTGATGTCCGTCCAGTTCACTTCATTTAAATGTCACCTTCGCAGTGACAGCCTGCCAACCGCAGTCCTCGCATCCATGTCCCCAACCCCCTTGTCCTGCTCTATCACCCACAGCTGATCGTCTTCCCACAGCACACAGGACTTAAGTCTGTATCCCCCTAAGTAGATAACCATCTCCCAAATTGGTTTCACTTCACTGACTCACCCCAACATGTAGCACAAAGAGCCTCAAACACCTGCTGAATCAATGAACCAACTGCACTAATAATCAATCATTATTAAAATGAAAACAACAGGTATCTAGATAATTTCCACTAGGCTGAACCTTAAAGTCCCAGCAGTCAACTGTTTTGTAATCCCAAACCCCAGACAGGTAGAGCTCCCAGGGATCAGACAAGCAAATGAAAGTCTCAAGGCTTCGAATTATTACTAGTAACTCTGAAATGCCAGTACCCAAAAATAACCCCGCACACAAAGACAAACAAGCCTCTGGGAGCAAGAACCAACAGCAGAAACAACAGATGGCATCCCCTCAGCTCCAGATCTGTCTGTTGGTATTCAGCTCTTTTCCGCCTCTGTTGCAGAGGGGTTCACGGTCTGAAACTACATATATGAGACTTCTTGCCAGCTGGAGTCTTGCTAAGTCGTTCCAAAGGGAAGCACTGGTGGGGAATGGAAAGGGAGTGGGCAAAGACAGAGGCCGGCAGCCGCACAGAATGTGGCTGCAGAAGCTTCTGGGCCGGGGCAGTCATGCCTCCAGGAACAGCCAGGTAACAAGCCTTCCTCCCCAAACCGTTCTGGCACCTTCACAATCACATACTTCACTGCATCTTTCTCTGCTGGAAACATCTACATGATTTCTATTTTCCTAACCGGACACAGATTGATACCCCTAAAGAATTCAGATGGTAGATTTACTGGACCCATACCATAAAACTATGCTTACTCTGTATAAAGAAATAAAAGGCAAGCCCAGGGACACTTGGGTGGCTCAGTCAGTTGGTTGAGCGACTGACTCTTGGTTTCGATTCAGGTCATGATCTCACCATTTGTGAAATTGAGCTTGTCTGGGATTCTCTCTCTCTCTCTCTCCCCCCCCCCCCATCTCCCTGCCCCTCTCCTGCTCACTCACACACACTCTCACTCTCTCTCTCAAAATAAATAAAGAAAAACGTAAATTAAAGACAAGCCCAAACTGATCAGCAAGGAAGAGAAACTTTTAAGGGACAGTAAAATGAAAAGGAACAAACAGAACTTCTAAAACTGGAAAATAAAATTGCTAAAATTAAGAACTTAGCTTTAACAGCAGCTCAAACAGAAATATAAAGAAACTGGGCATAGAGGTAAAAAGAAGTTATCCAGAAGGCAGCAGAAAGCAAAATGATAGAAAATGCAAAGGAGACATTAGGAAACGAAGGACAAGGCGAGAAGGTATTACACTAAATGGAATTCCCAGAAGAGGAAATCGTATTGCAGAGGCGCTGTTTGAGATAAAGGCTGAGCACTTCCAGAACTGATGAAATATACCAACTGACTGATTCAGGAAGCCCAAATAACCAAAGCAGGAAAAATAAAAGAAATCCATAATACCTAGAAAAAACATCTAGGCCAGTACAGTCTGTGGAAGAAAGTATCAAGAAAGGGAATCAATCTGTGCAGAAAGAGGAGCCCTTGTGTACAGCTGGTGGGAATGCAAACGGGGGCAGCCGCTCTGGAAAACACTGTGGAGGTTCCTCAAAAAATTGAAAATAGAACTAGCCTATGACCCAGCAATTGCACTGCTAGATATTTACCCAAGGGATTCAGGTGTGCTGTTTCGAAGGGGCACATGCACCCCAATGTTTACAGCAGTGCTATCGGCCAACAGCCAAAGTATGGAAAGAGCCCAAATGTCCATCGACGACGAATGGATGAAGATGTGGCATATATATATACATATATACATATACACATATGTGTATATATATACACACACATATATGTATATACACACACACACACACACGATGGAATACTACTCGGCAATCAAAAAACTGAAATCCTACCATTTGCAACAACGTGGATGGAACTAGTCAGAGAAAGACAAATACCATATGACATCACCCATATGAGGAATTTAAGATAAAAAACAGATGAACATAAGGGAAAGGAAGCAAAAATAATATAAAAACAGAGAGGGAGGCAAACCATAAGNGGGTGGGGGGATGGGCTAGATGGGTGAGGGGCATTAAGGAGGACGCTTGCTGGGATGGGCGCTGGGGGTTATACACAGGGGACAGAGGACTAGAATCTACTCCTTAAGTCATTATTCCGCTATATGCTAACCAACTTAGATGTAAATAAACAAATAAAATGAGAAACAATAAAGACACTGTATAAATGTTTAAAAAGGGGGGGAAATCAAGCACTGGAAAGAAAGTGGGAGAGATGAGGAGTCCTGGAATCATCAAGTGCTGGTGGGGGGTGGGGGGGCAGAGGGTGAGGCCATTACGGGAACAGTGGCGGCTGCGGCAAAAGGATGCACTTGCACGCTGAGGCTGTGAACTTCAAGTAAGACCCAGTCACTGCTTTTCTAGACCACATTCACTGCTCAGGAGTCTCGAGGAGGTGAAGCAGCACATTTAATCAAGGTTACAGGTTTGCTACAAGAAAAAAGGTGGGAGGGAATGAAGCAAGGGGGGCAAGAGACGGGGGATTAACAAGAAAGTAATTACAATGACTGCACGCGGAAGTTAAAACTGGCGGAAGGAAAAAGGGGTTCAAGAAGCTGAACGGAGTCAGACCAACGACTGTAGAAGGGCCAATGACAGCCAGAGCAGGGGCCTGAGGGAGTGAGCTGAAAAGGCAGACGGTGGCAGAGAACTCTGAATCTGGGATTACACATGGGCTGCGTGATTGGAAACGTCAAGGTCTAACCGTAAGACTGAGCAGCTAAAGACAATACCGCTGTAAGACAGATACAAGGAACAGAAATGTCAGGCTACTAGAAGGACCCTTTAAGTATCTTCTGAAATCACCAAAGAGTAAACCAGCAATAGGATCAGACAGTGACGCTGAACCAGGACCTAAAATTTTAACAATGAGGACTGACCTGGGGCGCCTGGGTGCCAGCCCCAGTGTGGGTGAGCTTGAGCCCTGCATGGGGCGAGCTCGAGCCCTGCTTTGGGCTCCGCACTCTCTCTCTCCCTCCTCTCTCGGGGTGAGGGGGGGGGGA
>NW_027528417.1:4131636-4138344 GCF_008692635.1 Crocuta crocuta
GGGCTTCAGAGGAAGAGTATGTACTGAGAGGAGAGCCAGCTTTCCAAAAGAACAAGGTGAAGACACCGCTACGAGAGAGTGGGCCACGTCAGTTCCCTAGGGCTGTCGCCACAAAGCACCAAAAACTGGATGGCTTAAAACACGTTTGTGCCCCTCAGCTCCGGACGCCAGAAGTCTGCAGTAAAGGTGCCACACGGTCAGTCCCCTGTGAGGGCAGTGAGCGGGCTCTGCTCCGGGCGTCTCTCCCACGTTCTGGCATGGGTGGCATCCTCCGCGCTCCCAGGCTAGTGGACGCACCCTTCCAATCACATGGCCGGCACCCCCAGTGTATCTTCACTTAGTCTTCCCTCTGTGCCCAAATGTTCCCTTTTTATAAGGACCCCCGGCACCTATCCTGATTACATCATTTTTACTTGATTCCCTCTACAAAGATCTTATTTCCAAATAATGTCACATTCTGAGGTCCTGCGGGTTAGGACTTCCAAAATATCCTTTTGGGGGGACACAATTCAATCCAGTAACACTGACCACTCGGGATTTTTTAAAAATTCTTTTTTCATGTTTATTTATTTTTGAGAGAGAGAAAGAGAGCACACACGCGAGTGAGTGCACAAGAGCACAAGCGGAGGAGGGGCAGAGACAGAGGGAGACACAGAATCCGAAGCAGGCTCCAGGCTCTCAGTTGTCCATACAGAGCCGATGCAGGGGCTCGAACCCACGAACCGTGAGATCATGACCTGAACCCAAGTCCGACACCTAACCAACTGAGCCACCCAGGCGCCCCACTTAGGGGATTTTCTGATGACAGACTGAGAATTCCAGAGGTCAAGATGGAAATATGTTAGGAACTGGTAAGAAAGGGGAGACGGCAAAAGAATTGAGGCAGTGCAGAACCTTACTGTCGATCAAAATGTTGGAAAAAGCAGCATCCTGAAAATCTGGAATTTCTTGCAGTCCTGACAAATATTAAGGGCATAAAAGATCTGGCCCAGTATGCCCTACAAACTTATATATATGTCAAAGAGAAAGAGATCAAAAAGGCACAAGGAAGAATGAATTAAAAAAATATAACTAATGATATAAAAACTAAAAAGATGAGACTATCACTAAAAACTTTGTTCTAAAACATTCAAAAATACAGAAAACTTGAAAATGCCCTAGAAAGATAACTTATCACAGGACGCCTGGGTGGTTCAGTCAGTTGAGTGTCGGACTTCAGCTCAGGTCATGATCTCATGGCTCATGAGTTCGAGTCCCATGTCAGGCTCTGTGCTGACCACTCAGAGCGTGCAGTCTGCTTCAGATTCTGTGTTTCCATGTCTCTCCCTCAAAAATAAATAAACTTTAGAAAAAATTTATGTAAAAAAAAAAACTTATTAAAACTTTCTTCAAGACATAAGGACACTTGGCTGGCTCAGTCAGTTGAGCATGTGAGTCTTGATCTTGGGGTTGAGTTTGAGCCCCATGTGGGGTGCAGAGATTACTTAAAAAAATAAAATCTTAAAAAACAAAAAACTTTCTTCAAGACATAAAAAGCTGTTTAAAATAATCCTAGAGACACTGATATCATGGTTAAAACATTTCCCCCCAAAGAAAATCCTTGCCCTGGAATGGCTTTACAGGCAAGTTCTATCAAACTTTCAAAGGCAGTTCTTGTACAAACTCTTCAACAGAACAGAAAGAGAAGAAATACTTCCTAACTCATTTTGTAAAGCGTAAAGTAATTTTGAAGTCAAAACTAGCTACCAACAGAACTAGAAAAGAAAATGAAAAGCTCATTTCAACCATAAATATAGATACAAAAAAACAAATTAAGTACTAGCAAACCAATCCAAGAGTAAAACGACAAAGCATGGTCTAGTTGAATATTCCCAGGAACACGAAGACAGAATACAGAATCTGGAAACAGACGACCACACTTCTGGACAGTGGATTTTGAACAGACTCGCACTGTAAAGAGGTTCAAGTAAAAAGTTTTTTCAAGGAGGGAAAAGTGCAACTGGCCTCCTACTTCATACCATACCAAAAACAAAAACAAATTTACTCCAGATACAATGTAATCTTAGACACAGTATATAAAGTAATAAATCTTTAGAAAGACTGTAAATATCTTTGACTTCACAGTAGGGAAAGACTGTGGGTGAAAATATTAGTCAATTTGACCATATCAAAATCAAGAATGTCAGCTCAAAAGCTTGAAAGAAAAACTAACAGGAGCACCTGGGTGTCTCAGTTAAGTTTCCGACTCTTGATTCCGGTTCAGGTCAGGACCTCATGGTTATGGGATCGAGCCCCACATCAGGCTCCCCGCTGACCGCACAGAGCCTGCTTGAGAATCTCTCTCTCCCGCTCTCTCGGCCCCTCCTCCCTCATGCTCTCCTGCTCTCTTTCTCTCGAAAAAAGTCAATAAGTATTTTTTGGAAAAAGAAAAACTAACAAACTACTATATTCAGACCTGGCAGAGCAAAGCAGGCCTATCGTTTCCTGAAAAACAAGTGTGAGGGCGCTGGAGCAGGCGTCACTTAGCTCTGACAGGTGCCTGGAAGCCACAGGAGGAAGTCCCTTCTGTCCTGGCGGTGCTCCAACGCTCCAAAACAAAATCGCAAGCAATTGGACCAAACCTGACAGGCCAAGATGGCTGATAAAGTAGGGCAAAGTTCACATTATTCATTACACTACCCCCCTCCCCCACGAGGCTAAAATCTCCCTCAGGGTGCCATGACAGGAAACCCCTGACCAAAAAAGGAAGAAAGGGCGCTGCCTCCAAGAAAGCTCAGGTAGTGACTATTCCACCCCCTGGTTAACAACGGTCACGACAGAAGCCCAAAACCTAGGGGCCCTGCTCTCCCCTGAGCTCCCCGGCTCTCACGGCTTGTTAGTGTACTTTGGCTTTAACGAACTTTCCTGCTTGTACTGCTCATCTGCTGTGCTGTGTCCCTGAATCCTTTCTCCTGATGGGATGAAGAGCCTCCAGTGACAACTTATGGACAAGCTGGGTCAAAAGCCTCAGGGCCCGACCGAGGTCTCCTCAGACTACGGGGCAACAAGACCAATGCCTTCTGTAATATAACACTATATAGTGTGTGATCGAAAGGGGCCACATTACTTAAGTCCTAAAGATTAAGTTGCTACAGACTATGTATTTCATGACAACAGAGAGGTGGAAAGAAAATTACCAGGAGGCCAAGACCCTCTTAAGTAAGTTTTAATGAGTTACTTTCTAGGGGCACCTGGGGGCTCAGTCGGTTAAGCGTCCGACTTTGGCTCAGGTCATGATCTCGAGGTTCGTGGGTTCGAGCCCCGCGTCGGGCTCTGTGCTGACTGCCAGCTCAGAGCCTGGAGCCTGTTTCAGAGTCTGTCACCCCCTCTCTCTCTGACCATCCCCTGCTCACGCTGTCTCTCTCTCTCCTAGAAATAAATAAAACATTAAAAAATAAATTAAAAAAATAAATAAATAAAATAAAAATAAAGAGTTACTTTCTAGAGGTCATTTGGTTACCTGCCCCTTACTTTGCAAAACATGAATGACCCGGATTTCAAGTTACAATGGGTTTCAGGCTCACTTCAGCAAGGGGAACCTCAGGCTTACTTCACTGGGAATGGGAGTGTCACTGGCAGGTCACGTGGGCGGGCGCTGGGGCATCTATATATGGGCTTCAGTTTACTCACTTAAAAGGACTAGTTAAGAAGTTCCTAAGATCTCTTCATCCATCTCTAGAATCCTGATATTATAACAAAGACTCTAAGGAACATTTATGACCTGTCCCATTTCAAACAGAATCTGCAGCAGCTCATACCTCATGAACACAAAGAAGAAGGAGGCGAGAGGTGGGGAGGGGAAAGGGCAAGCGAAGGAGAGAAAACTAATGAACCAAAGCCAAGTGGAGAAAAAGGAGCGGAAGAAGCAAAGATAATATGAGAAACTGCCACAACATACCCCAATACTATTAGCCTGCACTGTTTAATGCACACAGATTTTTATTTTTTTTTAAATTTTTAATGTTTTATTTATTTGAGAGAGAGAGAGACAACACGAGCAGGGGAGGGTCAGAGAGGGAGCGAGATACAGAATCTGAAGCAGGCTCCAGGCTCTGAGCTGTCAGCACAGAGCCCGACGCAGGGTTTGAACCCACGAACCATGAGCTCATGACCTGAGCCAAAGTCAGACGCTTAACCGACTGAGCCACCTAGGTGCCCCTATTTTTTTTTTTTCCACACAGACTCCATGCCTAATGTGGGGCTTGAACTCACAACCCTGAGATCAAGAGCGGCACGCTCAACTGACTGAGCCAGCAAAATGCCCTAATGCAAAGAGATTTTTAAGTCAAGTCAGACTACTGAGAGAAACCATCTTTTTTTTTTTTTTTTTTACAAGCTATCTTCCTCCAAATCCAAGGGAACATTTTCTTAGAAAGTCTTTAAAAATAGTTGTAGCCATCCAAAGAGCAAATACAGTAAGCATACTTCACTTTGGAACAAAAAAGAAAAAGTTCCCTTTGTGGTCAGCTTTCCATTTTATTAAGAAGTCGCTTTTCCAATAATTTCAAAATTAGCACCTCAAGTTTACTTCTTGAACTTGAGAGAGAACAAATCAAAGAGAAAGATAAGCATCAGCAGCCTTACTACCCATTTGATGCAGAGGAAGAGCCGGCCAGTCCAGGCATTAACGACACCAGGTGCTCCTGAGAGCCAGCTTCTCAGGGTTCCAGGTCCAGGCCAGGGGAAGTGCAAGTGCAATCAGAGGAGGCCTGCAACAGCCTAAATCTTTCCTCAGCCTTAATCCATATCAAGTCCATTTTGGAAGTGCCCAAGTTTGAACTTCAAATAAAGGGCCTTGAATTTGCAAGAGGCAAGCAAGTACTCTCATCAGCTCCTCAGTTTTGAGGACCCAACTGATTATGAAGAAAGGAAAAAAACACACTAAATAAACTCCTTAAAAACTGGCATTTGCCTTCAAAGATGTCTGGAAATTTAGATTAAATGACACACCATGTAAGCAACAACCAAAAACATTCAATGGAAAGTTTCCCCACAGCAAGTATTGTCAAAGACCAATAATTATAAGATGCCAGGCAGTATTTTAAGAACAAGGTCAGGGAAAGGTTTTCTATCATGATTTTCTTTCCTTTTCATGGAATAAACCACAGACAAAAGTTCATTAGTTGGCTGAGTCACTAAAGCAAACAAAACTCTAGGAAAAAAGAAAAAGCTCAAAATAATCCTAATAAGCAAAGCTCTTGGCAGCAAATTCTCATTTTACCGAAACTGAGAGGTGAGAAGCAGCTTTTCGGCTGAAAACACTAAATTCGCTTCCGGTGCCTTCACCGGGCTAGAGGAGCTGCACGGCACCTGCGATTTAGTGGGGACTCCCGGACTCCAGGACGCCTGTCTGGGATGACCCTATGACTTTCAATAGATCAATGCCTTCAACTGAAACAGCTGTTCTCGAAAATAAGCCACCTCCCCCAGAGCCCTCGAGGTGCACAAGTGCGGAGAGGAAGCGCCAAGTTCAGGGAGAGGAGCGCGTACGCAATCAGGGTCAGCGTCTGGTGACGAAAGGCTTTCTTTCCTCCACACACTTCCACGCTCTAAGAAACATCTCCTCCTTTCTGAGAGCTCTTTAACGCCCAAAGTTTCCCGTTTCGGATCTAAAAGCCGAATTTCTTCAGAGAGCAGCCCCCACCCTCCCAGATCTGCTCGGACCCGCAAGTCTCTCTGCAGGACAGTTGTGCTCTGTGTCCCCTCCCAGGGCTGCAGGGAGAGGGACGGGAGCTACTGGGAGACTGGACAGCTCTTCAAAGACAGAGGCATTACTTTAAAGAACACATTTAGAAAATCTCGTTTAATTAGCCTTAATAAAAAGCTGGCAAACCACGGGACCTTACGCTTTAATCGGTGAATTTACAGTGCATCAACTATATTTCAATAAAGTTGTTAAATATAAAAAACAGCGAGCTACCGAACTGACAGAAGCTACTTAAACAAACAAAAACACAGCACTCTTCAAGCTGAAGGCCAGAGACCAAGCTCAGATCTGTTTCAACCTTCAAAATTAAACAAAATGAAAGGCTGCTGGTACCGGCAGCAGAGACTAAACAAACTATTGTTTGCTGTGCAATCGTTGCATCTTAAAGTCTTCCTCAAAAGAAAATAGCGTAAGAGGGTGGTCCCCAAGATGAAAAACTTCCCATTGAAACAATCAAAAAACATAAATAACGAAGGTGCTCCCCTCCCCCCCCGTGTCTACTTTCACTTATGACATGACTCCTGTTGTAACAGCAAGTGATTAAAAATTGCAACCAGGAAAGACTACAATGTAGAACGGAATAGGAACTGATCGCCAAAACCTTAGAGAGCATTTTCCCCAGTACAAGTTCTACCATTTCGGACGCTGTATTCCAGCTCCCAGCGGCTTGTAAATCACTTGCCAGGAAAGGAAGCCCCTTCCCCCACCGAGCCAAGCCATCCTAACAGCCAGCCAGCTTCCCAGCAAAAAGGAAGCCGTCAGGAGCAGCTCCCGGAGCCAGGCTTGCGGGGCCGCCCTCCCACCCCCGCCACCCCCACGGCCAGNTTCCCCAAGGAGACGGAGGCTTCCGCCCGCCCAGCCCGGGGCGCCCGGTACCTCATGCTGTAGGCGCCGGCGCCCAGCTCCTGCCCGATGCCCGAGAGGCTGGCGTCGAAGTCGTGCACCAGCCCGGACTCGATCAC
>NW_027528417.1:4138385-4161371 GCF_008692635.1 Crocuta crocuta
TCTCCGCTCGCCGGGGCCCGCCCCGCACGGCCCGGCGCTTCTGGGCACTCCCGGCGCTTCACCACCGAGAAACTGTCCAGGCCGAGAGGCGCGGCACCGCCCACGCGGCAGCTCCGCAGGCCCCTGCGGCCAGCCGCCTCCCCGCACCCAGCCCAGGAAGAGGCGGTGCCAGCAGGGCAGCCAGCTTCCGCTCGTCCAGGAAAGCGGGCTGATTGACAGGCCAACTGGACAATAATGGCAAGTGCTTGGTCGAGGCTCCCGTGAGTCTCTGTGCTAAGCAACCAATCAAAATGTTCTTCCCCTTGGGCGGTCTCTGGGACTGAATTGGCTGCCAGAAGAAAACGTTCATTGGAGCGCATCGGAGGAAGTCGCAGTAAACGCCAGTCCTGGAGGTTCCTTGCTCCCAGGTGGTGTGTCCGGGGAGTCTCTAGGTTTGCCCACACTACAGACGGAGAGGGCGTGGGGTGGTGCCTGGGGGCTGAAAGGCTTATTGGGCAGAAAATCTTGATTGATATGAAAAGAAGCCAATCAACACTCCTGGAAAGGGCTCCGGAAGTCTTCCCTCAGTTGCAGCATGCCGAGAGCATAATGGCGAACTTGAGTGAAGCCGGGGATGGGTGGCAGTAACAGCCGGGAAGCGTGTTGTTGTCACTCATGTTTCTGCAGGTTCATTGGGCTTGGCTAGATGATCCCCATTCAGGGTATCTGGTCTGTCGTGCTCCTATGGCTGGGGCTAAAGTCCTCTAAGGCTTCCCCACTCACGTGTTTTATTGCTTGATGTTGGGTGTCGACCAGGACCCCAGTTGGGGCTGCTGGAATGCCTACGCAGTGGCCTCTCCGTGCGGGCTTGAGTTCCTCTCAGCATGGCAGTCAGGTTCCAAAAGCAAGTGACTCGAAAGGAAGTGGAAATTGCTGGTTTCTTAATAACAAAGATTCTTTGCTTGACCACACTGTCAGGCTCCCACCCAAACCTTCTAGTCCCGTCTGTGCACTTCATTGTAAAATTCAGTTTTAGCAAGAACTCCTCTTTCCCTTGTCTGATCAGGTTCCTTAGCCTCCGCCATCACCCAAGTGATGTCTGATTACCCTGACAGGCCTTCAAAAGAATCCTATTAGGAAGTCTAGGAACCACCCCGCCTTACCTCCTAGTAATGTCTTCACAGTAACTTTACATTCAGTCCCCCCAACCTTCTTCTTCGGTCTAAATTCCCACTTAGTCGTCTGTATTGGGAGTTGAGCCTAATGCCCACCGAAAACTGTGTTGGTCTGGTCCCTGATACGTATTGTGATGGTCCTGAGTAAAGTCTGCCTTACCATTTTTAATAATTGCCACTGAATATTTTTTTCTTTAACACTGAAAGCCTGGGACCAGAAACTGACACAGACTCTTTATTCTGTACTGTATTAGTGAAGCAGCCATAGAATCAGATTGATTGGAGGAGAGTTCAATAATTTGGGGGCCATGTTTTAAAACCCCAAATCCACCCTCTGGCCACCAATGTTTTACATTCTTTCCACATGCAATAAACACCCCAGGCCCCTGCAAAGTTCTCATCCCATTACAACCTTAAAGTTCAGGACGTTGTGAGGTCCTGAAGCAGGTGAGCCTCCTTGGATGCAGTTCCTTGGGTGTGCACTAAGTGGTGTCTCTCTATGAAACCCTGTGAGATAAAGAGATACACCATCTGCCCCAACCACAACTACACACGTCACATGCAATGATGAGAGAGGCCCAGGAAACTTGCCTCTATAGACATTTCTCTTCAAAGAGACGGCAGTGGAAGGCACATAGCTCTCACTGGACTGTAGACATTCTGAAATCTAACTGGGAAAATGTTGCCAGTTCTTTGAGTAGGACTTGGTCATTCATCCTGGGAACACTCAGAGGCTCCTGTCCCCTGTCCACTGGATTCTTGATTCCATCCTCTGAGGTATCCTCTAGTTCTTTCATAAGTATGCCATGTTTATGGCTAAATAGTTTTCTCTGCTGCTTCCTGTCCATAGTTGTGCAAGGATCTGAACTTCTCCCTTCAAGTGGTACTCAAGTTGTCCCTTTCTAATACAATTCATTTTTAAACTTCGGGGGTTTTTTTTGTTTTTTTTTTTTTTGTTTGTTTGTTTTGTTTTTTGTGAATCAATTTATAATCTACTCCAGTAATGAAAAACTAACAACATGTATCTAGGGGGCAGCTTGGCTGCATTGTTCAGGCTCAGGTTTCTTACAAGGTTACAGTCAAGATATTAGCTGGAGCGGTAGTTATCTGAGGGCTTAACTGGTGCGGAATGGTCCACTTTCAAGCTCACTTGCGTGACTGTTGGCCAGAAGCCTCGGTGCCTCATTTGAGACCACAGGGCCACCCAAGTGTCCTCAAAACATGGCACCTGGCACTTC
The DNA here is from genome assembly GCF_008692635.1 of Crocuta crocuta. NCBI lineage: Eukaryota > Metazoa > Chordata > Mammalia > Carnivora > Hyaenidae > Crocuta > Crocuta crocuta. The sequence goes on from NW_027528417.1 coordinate 4,140,778, forward strand.
CCAAAGTAAGTAAACCAAGACAGAGAAAGGAGGTCTCCAAAGTCACGCATTATTCCTTCCAATTTATTGCTGTTCCATAGAAGCAAATCTCTCTGTCTAGCTTCTATTCAAGAAGAGAATTTGCCTCCATCTTTTGAAGGATGAACGTCAAAGAATTTGTGAACGTATTTTTAACCAGAGCAGCAGTGTTCATTGTTATCACTTAATAGGTTTTTCGAAGGCACTAAACAGCACAATTAGATCACAGAAAAAGAAGTTAGAGATTTAAAAGTGGAAAAAGGAAGTTGAAATTATCACTATTTATAGATTATATGTTCATATACCTAAAAATCTTCATGGGAAATGAAAATTTAATAACATAGTGGCATACATCATGAATTTTCATAAATCAATATGATTTCACAAATCATAAACCAATATACAAAAATGTTTGACAATATAATGAAAGAAAGGTTAAATTTATAACAGGATTTAAAAGGGTAAAATACTTCAGAACTAACCTAATAGGAAGTGTAAAGAACTATGTGAGCACAATTTTTAAATTCTCAAGATGAACACAAAAGTGCAGTGAACATAAAATACTACATCCATTATTATAATGGTAGTTCTGCTTAAGCTAACCAGTAAATTTAATGTGATTCCAGTAAAAATACTAACAGAATTTTTTAATTGGACAAAACAATTCTAAGATTAATATGGAAAAGTAAATGAGCAAAAAGAGTAAAAAAAAATTTTAAGATCTTAAAACATTATTAAACCTAAATATTTAAAAACAGTATTCATTAATGAAAGAATAAATGAGCAAAGGAAAAGAATGAGAAATTTAGGAACAGATCAATATGCATATGGAAATTTATTATACAATAAAAACCAGCATCTCGAATTAGTCCAAGAAAATAAATTATTCAATAACTGCTTTGGAGATCAGCTGTAAGCACCCGCTTGTGCCAAAATAAATTCCACATGGCTCATATTCCTTTTTCTTCAAAAAAATCTAAAAGGATAAAAAGCAAAATTATAAAACACTAGAAGAAAACATGGGAGAATAATTTTAGAAACTCGGGAAGAGGCTTTTATAACTTTTATAATTTTTTTCTTAAAAAACATATAAATCTTAGAGAAAAACTATACTTTCAGGGATCATTTCTATAGTTCGTTAAGAGAGTCAGAGAGAGAGAATCTCAAGAAAGCTCCCCAACGTGGGGCTTGATCCCATGCCCCTGGGATCATGACCTAAGCCAAAATCAAGAGTTGGACGCTCAACTGACTGACCCACCCAGGTGCCCCAACATCAAAGCAACATCAAAGGAACAGGGGAAAAAAACTCTTTAGAACTTAGCTCATGATCAAAGGTATATTTCCCTAATATATTGAGAGTCTCTGCAAATAGATTAAACAAAGTCTCGTGAAAATAGCATTTGTATGCTCTCACTCCAAAGAATACAAGTCGGGGTACATCCGTTTGAGATACGCGCACACAGAAATTTTCATCGAAGAGAGCAATAAAGTTGAAGCACTACCTCCTGCGACACAATCCAAATCCTCATCACCAGAATTCGGTGTTGCCAGCAATGAGTGAAGATTAGCAGTGTCCAAAGGACCCTCTTACCTTGGTCTTCTGCAGAGTTGTGAAAACAGCTGGTACAGGTCTCAGCAGAAAGGCCGCCATGGCCATGGTCACTGATCCTATGCCTACCATTTCCTCCCCATTAAACGTGACCCGGGGGACCGGCCAAAGGAGCAACCCTGCACACAGCCCTTATCCACTCAGTGCTTAGTAACAGCTAAGGAACAGGAAGTTGCAGCTGACGAATAGGGAGACCAGGCTGGTGATGGAGAACATCAGGGCATTTAGGAATGTGCACACCTGCCTGCTGAGATGAAAAAGACCTACTTACCTGGACTTCTGCATAGCAATTACTTTTTCCTCGAGAAACGTTAGTGATAGATGATATGATTTTCAAATGCTCATGAGTAGCAAACACGCTTTCTGTGTGATGGCCCTGGGGCCACTTAACCATTTCAAAATGTGTATCCTTTCAGCGTCTGCCTCTCTTAAAATGTTCATGGGGGCTAGCGTCTGAATGCTTGTGTCCCTTCAAAAGTCATGTGTTGAAATACCCCCCCAAGGGGATAGTATGAGCACATTGGGCGTTTGGGAGGGGCTTTGTCCTCAAGAAGGGATTAGTGCTCTTAAGAAGAGAGACCCACAGAGCTCTCTAACTCCCCTCTGCCATGTGAGATACCATAAGAAGCCTTCACCCCAGAAGAGGGCCCTACCCGACCATGGAGGCACCTTGATCTCAGACCTCCAGCCTCCAGAACTGTGAGAAATAAATTGCTGGTTTATGAGTCACCCAGTCGGCTATATTTTCCTCAGGAGCCTGGAGAGACTAACACAGTGCTGTAGTCGGGATCCATCTGAGCCACGTCCAGCAAGCCAGAGTATAGTTAGCTCTTGCCGGGCAACCAACCGCCTCAAAATGTAATGACTTAAAACAAGCATTTACTTAGCTCATGCTTCCGTGTGTCAGAAATTTTGCCAGGCTCGACCAGGTTTCCTCATGCATCTGCAACCCACAGCAGTTCTGCTGATCGTGGCCGGCTTTCTCTCACGTCTGGGGTTTGGCCGGGACAGTGGGGCTGACTCGAGTCACCCTACATGGTCTCCACTCCCCAGCAGACTAGCCCTGCCTTGTTCTCACGGGGGTTGGATAGGTCCCGAGAGATGACGGTACAGTGTAAAGCCCCAGCCCGGCACTGAAACATCACTTCTGCTGAAATCTCCTGACCAAAGCAAGTAGAAGAGCAGCCCAGATCCAAGGGGTGGAGAAACAGACTCCATCCACCTCGTGGTGAAAGGAAATGCAAAATCACAGAAATTATGTCACTGTAAATGCGGACAAGGGGAAAACATGCTTTTGGTCTGGTGGTTCTTGAAATGCTTCACCATCATGAAACACACATTTTTCAGATTCTCTCTTTGAGAGAAATGGGAGAGGGATTAGAAAATTGTGGCCATTCTTGTAAACAGCACATACAGCCAGGTAGGTAGCAAGATGTTTGAAAAGCTTCAAGTCAACTGGATTTAAAACCAGCAAAAGTTGCTCTTGGAGCAGTTAAGAGAAATGCTCATTCTGAGATTGGTGGATAACAATGCCATTAGCGGGGATTTGGTAAAAGTCCCTTTGCCTTTAAAATGAGAAGGTTACTGGGGCACCTGGGAGGCTCAGTCGGTTAAGTGTCCAACTTTGGCTCAGGTCATGATCTCATGCCCGCGTCAGGCTCTGTGCTGACAGCTCAGAACCTGGAGCCTGCTTCGGATTCTGTGTCTCCCTCCTTCGGATTCTCTGCCCCTCCTCCACTCATGCTCTGTCTCTCTCTCTCTCTCAAAAGTAAACATTAAAAATATATATATATAAGAATGTTACCTTCCTGGTTCGGGGCGGGGGGTGTGCTTTGCACTTAGAGTTTTGAGAACTAGAATGGTGTCAGAAAGAATCTGAACTTAATATAGACCACATAACCACAAATACAGGCCAGGTACCCTTTGAAATATAAGATAGGAGTTAGACTTTGTAGGTAGAATGCCTGGATTCAAATTCCAGCTTTGACAATTATTAGTATGTGCTCTAAGGCTATCTACATAACCTCTCATTACCTCAGTTTCCTCATCTGTAAAATGGAGCTAATAGTAGAGCTCCCTCATGGAGTTCTTATGTGCAGATGACATAAGTTAATACATCGGTGGAGCTCAGAGTAAGCATCATGAAAGTGTTCGCTGTCACAGTAATCTCTGAAGAGCTTTTGGCCTCTGATCATCTCATCAACAAGAATTAGCTGCCTATGGTGTCCTGGATAAGCAGGAAACTCAAGGACAGTGCCCTTGCTGTCACTATTCATGGCGGTGTTGACCATGTCGTAAAATCTGACAAGGATGAAATGTTATTTGACTTGTGCGAATGCAGAGTCTCTAGCTTATAGTCCTTTTATCAAAACGCTGAGCCATTTGGGGGTTTCTTATATATTTTACTCAGTCCTGACTGAGAAGAGTTTGACCCTGGGGAACTGTAGACCAGACAATCCATATATGTTTCCAAATACCCTTCATCTTGAGGAAAACAGAACAGGTAAATTTTTTTTCTCATACGCACACTGAATGTCAAATTCTGTTTTGCCAAAAAACTTAATAATCTTTTCTTATTTTTTTCCTCCAACTCTGTATTTAAATTTTTTAACCTATGGAAAAGCTAAAAGAACAGAAAAACAGCCAACTATATATCTTTAGTCACATATTTTACTGTTAATATTTTATTCATTTCTCTCTTGACTAGGTGTTTAACCAGGTGAAATTAAGTTGTAGCTTTCAAGATAGTTCAGGCCTAAATTCTTGAAAATGCATTCTAAGAGGACAGAAATGCTCTGTCACGATTCTAGTATCATTATTGCATCTAAGAAATTTAATAATTCAGTTAAAGAAATTCAATAATCATATCTAATAGTCCTTTCATTTCCCAACCTCTCCATTTGTCTCTGCAGTGTTTATCATGGCTTTTTTTGAATTCAGATTCCACTAAGGACCACGGCTGCGTTTCCTTTTCAGTTTCTTTAGAGCAGGTTCCCCACCTCCCATCTGTTTTTTTATTTTGATAAAGTACAAATGGGAGAGGGAGGGAGGGAGAAAGAGAAAGAGAGAGAATCCCAAGTAGGCTCTGTGTTGTCAGCCTGGAGCCTGATGCAGGGCTTGACCTCACGAACTGTGAGATCATGACCAAAACTGAAGTCGGACACTCAACCGACTGAGCCACCCAGGCGCGCCCCACCCCCAGAAAAATTTTCTCCAGAAAAACTGAGCATGGTACAGAGAGTTCGCATATAATCCACATCCAGTTTCCCTTTACATAAGTAACTTTAAGGCTTGGCCATTTCAAAACTCTCAGGAGAGTCTTGACGTTCTCTTTTTTGGGGGTGGCATATTCTGATTTCCTTTAACAGCCAGACCTGATGGAGAGAATTTCACATCACTGGACATTTGGACTTGGGGTGGGGTGTTGACCGAATAGGTTATATCCCTTACACACAGAGTCACTGTTCTGTGCAGGGGACGAAGGTGTGCACAGACATTTGGAGGCCAGAAAGGTGGGCTGTGGTAGAGTAGTTACTTTGCCAAAGCAGTGTTCTTTTGTTGGGCACATAAATAAGGTAGATCTCCCAGGCTCCCTTGCAACCCTACAGTCGGCCACGTGGCCATGGACATCTCGGCCAACAGAACACAGGTACAAGTGTCACTGGCCTCTTCCAGGCCCAGCCATTTAAAGTCCCCCTTGTGATCATCCATGCTCTTTCTTCCTTTATCTTCGAGTCAGAGGCGAAGTGCCCAGTGGAGGACCACGAGGCCTGGGGGATGGAGGAGCCGCTAAGGGGGCCTAGGGAGCCGGGTCCCTGTCGCAGAGCAAAGCCCCTGCCCACCTGCATTATGCTTACTGTAGGTGAGAGATCAGTGGCTGTTTTATAAGCCACCGCAGTGTGGGGGGCATTTGCCAGGGCAACGTAGCGGCCAGGGCACAGGCCAGGCCCGGGGGCTCAGCTTCCTAGCGCTGTAACAAATTACTGGATTAGAACAACAAGAACGTGTTATCTCCCCAGTTCTGGAGGTCAGAACCCCAAATCAACTTCACTGGACTACAGCCGAGGTGTCAACAGGCTGCATTGTTTGGAGGTCCTGGGTGGGAGGACCCGTTTCTTTGCCTTTTCCAGTTTCTGGGGGCTGCTTGTGGCCTAGCCTCCCACACCGCTCCCGCCTCTGGGCTTCTGCCGGCCCAGCTTCCCGCACCCTGACCCCCCTGCCTCGCCCCTTCACTTATAAGGACACTGAGATGACATCAGGCCCACCTGGGTGAGCCAGGCAACTTGCCATCGCGAGATCCTTAAATCAAAAACACTTGCAAAGTCCCTTTTGCCGCATAAGCTAAAATACGCGCAGGTCCCGGGATCGAGGACGGACCGGGTTTGGGAGCCCTTCTTCTGCCTGCCCCGCTCCCATCCCTTCGCCTTTGTTCAGCCTTCTTCTCGGTGAGGGCTCCACCGACCAGTCTTTGGAAGATGAGATCACATCCTCACCTTGTAAAATCCTCCCTCCCTGACCTTTTGCCCGTGTAGCCCTTATCGCGCGGTCTTAGGGATGCTCCACTTAGTGCCTAGGCCGGAGCCTGACGTCGGGACGGGCAGCCAAGCACTGGCTGAACAATGATTTGTTTCAAGAGAATGTAGTCATGCTCATTTTACAGCGCTGGCTGCTCAAACCATACATTTGATTGGTAACTTGAATCGGGCCGCGGGCTATTTCACTGTGATGCCGCACACGTTTCATTACCAGAAGCTGGGTGATCTCGGGGATGGAGTCCCGAATTCCCAGTCTGCAGTCAAAAATTTGTTCATCGAGTTCCTAGGAGAGTGTGTAATGAAAAAAAATAGCTGCTAATTGGAAAGCATTCAAGGAGCCCATAAACCACTGGACAATTGCTTAAGTAAAAGGATTTTTTTTTTAATGGTTATTTATTTTTGAGAGAGAGGGAGAGGGAGAGAGAGATGGAAAGACAGAGCATGAGCAGGGGAGGGAGGGCAGAGAGGGAGACACAGAATCCGAAACAGGCTCCAGGCTCTGAGCTGTCAGCACAGAGCCCGATGCGGGGCTCAAACCCACAACCTGGACCATGAGATCATGATCTGAAGATTTGAGCCAAAGTCAGATGGTTAACCAACTGAGCCGTCCAGGTGCCCCTTAATTTATTTGAGAGAGAGAGAGAGAGAGAGAGAGAGAGAGAGAGAGAGAGAGAGAGAATGAATCCCAAGCAGGCTCCACATTCAGCACAAAACCTGATGTGGGCTTGATCCTGCAACTCTGGGATCATGACCTGAGCCGAAGTCCGATGCTTAACCGACTGAGCCACCCAAGCGCCCCTATTTTAGATTACTATTATAAGAATGACTTAAAGCCAGCTATTGAAGTAACTCATTATTGGCACATCTCCAATTATTTTGTACTGGGCAGTTTTATAGATGGCTTCAATATGAAATTGCTATTTATGGAAAGGTGTACCAAGGATGTAGCTAGTTGTTATACAAATACTCAGTGGGGAGATGAACAACCCAGGATCACCCCGCACACATACAAAACAATACCTTGTTGCCCTTATAAGTGATCCTACAGAATAAAGATCAAAATGTGCTAAACACAGAAGCATTCAAATGTTAACTCATTCTAATCTTGTCCTTTGCCTTACATTTTTCCATATTAAAGCAAATTCATTATCTTAGTCCCCCACGAAATAGCAACACACACAAAGTGGTGGTGTTAGAGGTCATTTTTTCTTCAGTTTTTCATTATGTTCCAAATATTCTTACAATAGAGGGGCATAACTTTATTTTTTATTAAAATTCCAGTTAACATACAGGAGACCTATCTAGAGAGAAGTTGCTACAGCCAATATCAAGTAAGTTACTGCCTCTGTTCTAGAATTTTTATGGTTTCCGGTCTCACATTTAGGTCTTTCATCCGTTTTGAATTAATTTTTTGTAAGGTGTAAGAAAGTGGTTCAGTTAGAGAGTGGTCTCTTTCCCATTTGGTAAAGAGGCTTTTTTCCCCACTGGATATCCTTCCCTGCTTTATCAAAGATTAATTGACCATAGAATTTTGAGTGTATTCCTGGACTCCCTATTCTGTTCCATTGATCTATGCGCCTGTTTTGGTGCCAGTACCGTTCTGTTCGGTTGCTACAGCTTTGCGATATAACTTGGAAACTGGAATGGTGATGCCTCCAGCTTTGCTTTTCGAGACCGCTTTGGCCATCTGGGGCCTTGTTGGTTCCCTATAAATTTTAGGATGGTTTGTTCTAGCCCTGAAAATTGCTATTGGTATTTTGATAGAGGTTGTATTAAGTATGTCGATTGCTTTAGGTAGGAGAGACATTTTAACAATGTTTATTCTTCCCTAGATCTAGGAGCATGGAACTTCTTTCCATTTCTTTGTGCTGTCTTCACATTTCCTCTTTCAGTGTTGACAGTTTTCAGGGTACCTCTTTGGCTAGGTTTATTCCTATGATAGTATCTTACCATTTTTGGTTCAATTGCAAATGGGATTGTTTCTTAATTTCTCTTTCTGCTGCTTCATTACTGGTGGATAGAAATGCGATGGAACAGGTATCTGTGCATTAATTTTTTAAGTTCATCTATGAGGGAGAGAATCCCAAGCACGATCTGTGTTGTCAGTGCAGAATCCACAAACCATGACGTCATGACCTGAGCCAAATTCAAGCCAGATGCCCAACCGAGCTACCCAGGAGCCCCTCTGTAAGTTGACTTTGTATTCTGCGACTTACTGGATTCATCAGTTTCAGCTGTTTTTGGGTGGAGTCTTTTGGATTTTTCTATATATAGTATCATTTCATCTGCGAATAGTGAAAGTTTTACTTCTTCCTTACTGATTTGTATCCTTTTTATTTCTTTTTGTTGTCTGACTGCTGTGACTAGGACTTCCAAGTACTATGTTGAATAAAAGTGGTGAGAGTGGACATCCTTGTCTGGTTCCTGACCTTCGGGGAAAACTTTTTCCCCACTGATGATGATGTTAGCTGTGGGTTTTTCATATATGGCCTTTTTTACATTGAGGTATGTTCCCTCTAAACCTACTTCGTTGAGGGTTTTGTCATGAATGGAGGTTGTACTTTGTGAGATGCTTTTTTTGCATCTACAGATGTGGCCCTGTGGTTCTTATCCTTTGTCTTACTGATGTATTATGTTGATTCATTTGAGAATATTGAACCACAGGTATAAATCCCACTTGATCGTGGTAAACGATCCCCTTTTCTGTTAAAAACATTTTTTAAAATGTTTATTTTTTAGAGAGAGCGTGAGTGGCAGAAGGGCAGAGAGAGAGAGACATAGAACCAGAAGCAGGCTCCAGGCTCTGAGCTGTCAGCACAGAGCCCAACGCGAGGCTCGAACTCAGACTGTAGATCATGACCTGAGCCGAAGCCGGGACACTTTGCTGACTGAGCCACCTGCGGGGCCCCAGGATTCCTTTTTTAAAAGTAGGCTCCATGTCCAACCTGGGGCTTGAATTCATGACTGGAGATCAAAGTCACGTGCTCCACTGAGTCAGCCAGGTGCTTCACACACTGATTTTTTTTTAATGTATTGAATTCAGTTCCCTAGTATTTTATTGAGAATTTCTGCATTTATGCTCAGCAGGGATATTAAACTGTATGTAGTTCTTTTCAGTAGTGTCTTCATCTGGTTTTGGGATCAGAGTAATGCTGGCCTCACAGAATAATTTTGAAAAATTTCCTTTTCTTTTTTTCAGAATAGTTTGAAAGTACGTATTAACTCTTCTTTAAATGTTTGGTAGAACTCACCTGTGAAGTCCTCTGGTCCTGGACTTTTGTTAGGAGTATTTTGCTTACTGATTCAATTTCTTTGCTGGTCATCAGTCTGTTTAATGTTTTCTATTTCTTCCTGCTTCCGTTTGGGTGGGTTATGCTTCTAGGAATCTAACCATTTCTTGTAACCATGTCCAATTTGTTGGCAGTCGTTTTTCATATTACATTTCTCTGGTGTTATTTCTCTTCTCTCATTTGCAATTTTATTGAGTCCTTTTTTCTTGATAAGTCTGTCTAGAGGTTTATCAATTTTATTAATTTTTTCAAAGGATCACTTCCTGGTTTCATTGTTCTGTTCTATTAGTTCCTATATAATTTGTTTCTACTCTCCAGAGGTGCATGACTTTTTAAATGCTTTTTAAAGCTTCTTTCTTTTGCATAGCTGTGAAACCGTATTTGATTAATCCCAACGAAACAACCCAAACAACCCAGGAAGCAGAGATGTCAAAGTTTTAAAGAGCCCTCATTTTTATGGAACAATATACTGAGCCTCATTTCTATGGACTGTAAATTAATAATTATAAGATTCATTTGAATTTACAAACAGATCTGGCCTGATATGTTTCCAGTATTTTATTGTGAGACATATTTGGTGAAAAGTCATTTTGACCCAAAGTTTGTAAGACAGAATATGAAGGAATGCAGTAAACACACTGTAAATTTGAAACCTCATGTTCAAACCACATGTTACTTGAAAATCGCAGAAACCGATCCTAGATTTTGAAAACACAGGAAACAAACATGGTTTATAATCTGCACTTATGTGCTTTTAGTTCTGAGCAGTGCTGTAAATGAATGATACCGATAACATATAGGGAGAAAAGCAGAAAGAAGAAATTTACCAATTTACCCAGGAGCTCACTCACCACCATTCTCTACTAGCTGACATCTAAATACGTTTCTGGAATGAACAAATTTGCATAGTCAATAATAACGTCTTAAAGCCTCATTAACTGAAACTATATACTTTTGTTTTTTATATGTGTATATATATATATTTGTTTTTTAAAGTAATCTCTACACCCAACACAGGGCTCGAACTTGAGACCCCGAGATCAAGAGTTGCATGCTCTACTGACAATGCTGGTTGGGCGTCCCTGAAATTATATAATTTTAAATACGACTTTTTCCATGTTTTTATATTATTAGCTTTCACTTAGTCACATTAAACCATACTCTTTCATCACTCAGTTCATTCATTTGAGCGCCTGCCTTTAGATGCCTGGTTCTTGATCTAAGTTTTCAAGGAGAGTTATTATTCGGCTTACGTCACACTATTGAATTGTCAATGGCAGTTAAAGCAGTATCTCAAAGCAGAGGTTAAGATTAAACTATTACATTAAAAATGATTATAAAACATACCAAAGGTTATGGAAAAAAACATTACTGAGAAGAAGTCAATGTTTCAAATGCCTTTTCTTCTTAAAGATAAATGATGTTACATATACATGCATATACAGCTCTGTGTGGATGCTACTCCTGATAAATCTCTTCTCCTCAGATGTACTTATAAAACTCATGGGAATACCACTGACACAGGACCGTCAAAATATTTTTGAAAACTTAGTTAGGAGCTAAATGACTTGTCACACAGGGAGACAGAAAAACAACTGCTGTACGTTGTTAATTTTTTCAAGTCATGTTATGTACAGTTTTATTGCCAGTATATGCACGACAGTAAGCGTAGGACTATAAATACACAATGTAATTAACAGTAGAAAACAAAATTGTTACGGGTAAAGGGGTGGGGATATGGAGAAACTATTTTCCTGCTGCTAGAACAGAAACAGAGGGAAAAGCCTAGGACATACCATCCATCCAGTACTCTGGTCTTAAATTCTTTACATACATTTCTACATGTTTTCAGTCACACGAAGAAAGTACAGATAACTCTGTAATAACAGCAAAGCGCTTCCCTAATAGCTGTTTGCCTTTCCAGTCAAACTCACTTTACGTTAGGATTTACAAAAGAAAAAAGCCAAGGTGAGAACCCTTAGTGTCCTGTCCCAAATGATCTAACCTGCCTTTCACCAAACTGGTCATTGTTGAAAGTCGGCTGCACATGAAAAGAACAGGTGTAGCAAAAGGTGATTTAAAAACCTTGTTAAAACGTAACAGAAAATCACCCTTGCAGTAGTTTCCCGAGAGACACTGTAGGCAGCATCTCAGTTAAAAGCATCAGCCCTGAAGAGGTAGAGAGTTGGAGTCCATCACACAGAGATCATAGCCTTGCGCCGTCTTCTCTCTCATCAGGATCAATGTTTTCAAGTAAGACAATTTCACGGTAAAAGGAAGCCGGGTGCCACCGCTTAAAGATAAGGTGCTGGTTGACTCCCGCGTCTCGGTAAGAAGTGTGTTTACTAAATGAGAAACAGAAGACGGTCAAGGACACACATGCACTGGATTTGCTTTTCTCTTTCCATCAAGTTTATTCATAGGTGAATCTGATATTAATAAATACGAAAAAAGCATCATTCACAACAAAGAGAAACAAACCAAAAACCCTGCAATAAAACCTTCTGTTTTAATAAGTGTCAGGAAAACAACAGACAGATGATTTGGTGCAGCTTTCTTACGGGGTCGTAGGGGGACATGGTTTTGAAGAAAGACGGCAAGACCAGCCACCCCCAGCGGCGCTGGGGTCACAGAACTGCCCCGTTCTGCAGCACTCCCTCTCTCTGAGGCCTCGCTTTTCAGCTACAGGTCACCTCACAGAAGTCGCAAGTCATGACACGGTCACCGGCACATTGACAGAGCCCAGCCGGGGTTCAAATGCGTCCCGCTTCATTTCACGTCATTTCAGTTATTTCTAGCACAGGACATGATACAGAACAAAACTCCAAGTAGCAATCAAAATATTATTCTGCATTTGAATAGAGGCAAAAAAACATGTTTTAGACTGTTAAACTTTTAAAGCTTTAAGCATTCCTCTTTAACCAGCATTTAAAAAAATTTATACAATCGTAACACTGGCAAAGGTTAATGGGAAGACAGAGAAGTACAAACGCGTGAAATGATGAATTCGATTAAAAATTACTCTGTATTGATCAACCGATGTTAATACTGCTGCTTCTTGAATTTGGAATAACTATCAGAAAAGTTACATGCAGACCGAGGAGAGCTCTCTGTTACAGAAAATACAAAACAAAACAAAAAACTAAAACTGGGAAAAGATGGGAAGTTCCAAAAGATGTGTTTGAGTATTTCCTTTCACTGACGGGGGGTGGTCTGTCTGTCCTTTCTCGGAGAGGCCCGGCTCGCTTGGTCGGCTTTACTAACTTTGTCCAGAAACATCGGTGGCGGGATCAGCTCCCCCAGAGCCTGTCTGTGCGCGTTTGATGTAAAGATTCAGTAGCTTCATCTGCAGATTCAAGCCAGACACAGGTCACTGAGCAGGGGCTCTACATTATAGTAGGTGCTCATTAAGGCATTTTTATACATATCGGGAGTTTAAAATTTTTTTAATGTTTATTTTTGAGAGAGAGAGAGAGAGAGAGAGAGACAGAGCGTGAGTAGGGAAGGAGTAGAGAGGAAGACAGAATCCGAAGCAGGTTCCAGGCTCTGAGCTGTCAGCGCAGAGCCCGACAAGGGGCTCAAACTCACAAACCGTGAGATCATGACCTGAGCCGAAGTCGGACGCTCAACTGACTGAGCCACCTAGGCATCCCCGTATCGGGAGTTTAGAGAGATTTTAGGGGTGCCGGGCTGGCTCAGTCAGTGCAGCGCGTGACTCCTGAGCTCAGCATTGGGAGTTCGAGCCCCACAGTGGGTGTAGAGATTGCTTAAAAATAAAATCTTAAAAAAATAAATAAGAGATTTTAGATGAAGGTATGCCTGAGTTGTTGATAATTAAGAATTACCAAAACAAAACTTTCAAGTCTCTTTCTGTTTGTGACTGAGTATTCTATTTGTTCATTTAAGTAATCTTTACACTCAGCAGGGGGCTTGAACTCAGGACCCAAGATCACGAGTAGCACACTCTGCCAGATGGAGCCAGCCGGCGCCCCTGGTGCCTGAGTATCTAATACACCTTTTAAAAAAATGTAGTGATAGCACGTGACACTTAAACTTAGAAAAAAGAAGTCTCCTCAAGACAACAGGACCAACATTTGACCACCATGCACGCTACAATGTGCTCACTACCTACCACACGTTACCTCTTTCTATCTCAACAACATTTCAAAGATGACGAAATCAAGATACAAAACATGCAAGTCATTGCCTAACACCATAGGGGTAGGTAAGAAGCGGGCCAGAAGAGAGAATTAGGCACGTGGGTTCCAGGACCCACGATCTTAAACAACCATAACACTGCTCTCCAAGAATGTTCTGGATTTGGGTCCTTCTGTAGTCTTTCCTAGATGAGGTCATATTTTTATAAAGTCTTAATGCATACGTAATTTTGTATTTTACTTAAGAAAAAAATTTTTTAGCTGTTTATTTATTTTTGAGAGAGACAGGGGGAGATGCAGAATCTGAAACAGGCTCCAGGCTCTGAGCTGTCAGCACAGAGCCCAACGCGGGGCTCAAACTCACCACGAACTGTGAGATCGTGACCTGAGCCAAAGTCGGACGCTTAACTGACTGGGCCACTCAGGCATCCCTCTACTTTTTTTCATCTAATGTCATTTCCAAGTATTTTTTTGGCTCTAGTTTTCATATGCAAAATCGTATGTTCTGACAAAGTGTGTAACTTTAAATCTTCTACAGACATCTTTGCATTATCAGGACACAACCTGAGCTTATCACAAAAGCTGAGACTGTTTCTCTTTGAAAACCACTGTGTCGGGGCTCCGAATGGCTCGGCTGGTAGAACATGTAGGGCTCTTGATNTGCTGTTTATAATTTGCTTTTTTAAACATTAACCCATTGAGATCCAAGGGTTTTTAATCCGATGTCCATGGGATTCAGGCACTCACTGAATCCTCTGAAACTACGGCTAAAAATTTCTGCATTTATTTATTTTTCTGGGGACGAGACAGTGCCCACATGTCAGAGTGCTCTGTAACTCAGAAAAAGTTAGGAACTGCCACCCATGTACGACTCACCTAGGTATTTAATACAAGGTGCATGCCTGAGCAGATAGGTGTTTTCTCTACCCTTTTGCTATTTTAAAAATAAATTTGATGACAGTAGTGATAATCGCTAGGGTTCTGGGAAACTCTTAAAATGAGGGTGTCTCCTGCTAATGGTCCAGAAGCTGCAATCCAACAATCATCACCCCACAGAATAAATTTCGATGTTTGATAGTACCAAAAAAATGAGGGTAACAAGACTTATTTAAGTCTTTAAAAACATTTGTTTGCAGTTTATTTATTTAAGTAATCTCAACACCCAACGTGAGGCTGCACGGCACAGCCCTGAGATCAAGGGTCACTGGCTCCACTGACGGAGCCGGCCGGGGGCTCCTGGATTTTATGTCTTATGATGGCACATACTGGGTCACCAGAGTCCATAGAAGAGACTTCAAGAAGCATTCCAGCATTCCGCACTTTGGGAGTCATAAAGCAACCCAGGAACACATGACCACTATGTATTCTGGAACAGTCTTGGGGGGGCACGATCTAGGGGCAGGGGCTGGAGAGGAGTCAGCCGACCGTCGGCACTTCTTTCACAGCAACACACCCCACCAACTGGCCCCTGTGACCCGGGCGAACACGGAAATAGTTACAATTCTGACGGAAGGGGGAATGGGCCAGCTACTCAAAGTTGAACACAAATCTACCCTTTAACACAAGAAAGGACTAAAGACCGAAATTTTGAAAAGTGTGCCGCCGCTGCCACCTTTAGACCGAAGCACTGCTACTTACTTTACTGCCAGTGAGCTGACTGAGATGGGGTTTTAGTTCGTCACCAATCACCGCGTGGACAGCCACCAGGCAGAAGACACAAGCTTTCCGAACACTGCTCTCTGAATTGTCGTAACCCTAGGCAGAAAAGTCCTGGTTAGCACTTCTGGGAGTCTGAGAAAGTCCCATTCCGACAGGGACAGCGGACGTGGCTTGGGGACAGGGTCGCCGGCACACCAGGGAGAAGCAGCCTTCATGACTGACGGCTGACGCCTCCACCTTTTCTGGCAGAAACGTGCCCTTTTGTCCTTCCGCCTGGCCTGCGGCACCTCCGCTCCACTGTTGGCTTTCCGTCTCAGGGTCTACCTTGTGCAGCCTGGAAGGGAGCCCTTCGCTGGCCTGCCCTGCGAAGTCTCCAGATGCACCTTGCTAAAGCGCTCAGCTGCAGGGAGCCCGCGAGAGCTCCACTACTGGAAAAAAACCTAAACTGGAGTAAAACTGGGCCTGGCAGTCAGGGCACTCCTATAATCCAGGCTGAATTAAGCTCGACGTCTGTCCCATCCCTACCATTACTCTAAGTTATCCACCCAACAAAACACTGAATCAGTAGCCACCGTATGTATGACATACACGTACTATGTACATTCTGTTCTTCGTACCAAAGGACAGAGAAATAAAGAGATTTGGATCTAACCTTCAAGGACCACACAATTTAGTGAGCAATACTGGCCTCAGAACAGAGTCAAAGATAATACTATAGATGCACAAAGAAATGAGTAATTCTCTTCAGGAGAGTTATACACTATGTGATTCTAATCAATAAAATTACATTAGAGAATACAATTTCTTGGATAGAAAAGTTAACAATTTATGATTAAGCAGAGTTTATAAAATATCCCGCCATTAAAATGTTTATGTGGATAGGTTTGCGTGCATAGAAAAAAACCACATCACATCTATGACTGTAAATTAGTGTAACCATTTTGGAGATAAATCTGCCAACACCTAGGAATTCTACTTCTAGATATAAACATATAAGTTTGAGAAGAGGTTATAAAGAAGTTCACTGCAATATTTATATTAGTAAAAATAGGGAAACAATCCACATATTCATCAGAAGATATGGATTCATCAGAAGAGATAGATAAACCAACTGTGGTATTCTCATACCTGGAGATTAGCCACAAAACAGGAATGAAATTCTAATACACGCTATACACGATAAGCCCTAAAAACGTTATATTAAGTGAAACAAGCCCCCGCCACCACGGGACAGAGATTGTGTGATTCCATCTACATGAAGAACCTAGAAAGCAGAAGAGAGGAAGTAGAATAGAAGGTACCAGGGGCTGAGGGGACAGAACAGGAAATTATGAATTAATGGGGACAGAGTTCCCTCGGAGGGTGAAGAAGTGTGTTCTGGAGACGGGCAGCTGTGATGGCTGCACCCAGCACGCACGTATGTAATGCTAATGAGTCGCACACTTAAAAACGGCCAAGTGGTGAAATGTAGGTTATGTATATATTACACACACACACACACACACACACACACACACACAGCTAGTGATGCAAGGTCTCTGTCCTGAACATCCAGGACAGCAGGAAGGCTTGGTTACGCCGCTCATGGTGCCTGGAAAGTGCCTAAAATAACCAAATCCCGAATGTAGGACAGTGTATCCCTCCCAGCGTGGCTTCTTACCTGTATTAAGCCCGGCATAATCTCTGGCAAGAGCAGGTTAAGGGTATCCTTGGACACTCTCTCGATCACTTTTGTTTGCATTTTGATCGCAGCCAGGTTAATGGGGTAGTCTGCGGTCTGGACGATGGGACAGAGCACTTTGACGCACTGCTCCGGGCTGATGGAAGTGGCCAGCACTGACGCTGCTTCCTCAGCGGCCCTCACCACCTGCAACAAGGAGAAGCGTAAGTTGGGAACGGATTTTAAAAACATTATACTGTATCCTGGAAGCACAGCCTTCATGAAATATGAAATGCGATAGGATATCTATAATTAAAAACAATTTTAAAAAATGTTTATTTTTGAGAGAGAATGAAAAGGAGTAGGGGAGATGCAGAGGGAGAGGGAGACAGAGAATTCAAAGCAGGCTCTGAGCAGCACAGAACCCAACACAGGGCTTGAACTCATGAACTGTGAGATCATGTCCTGAGCCAAAGTCGGATGCCTAACCCACTGAGCCACCAAGGCGCCCCAGGAGATCTACAATTTGCTCTGAAAATACAACAGCAAACGAACACAAAAGAGTGACAGCACAGATAAAACAGGATTGGCAAAATGTAACTGTTGAAGCCAGAAAGGGGGGGGGGGGGGGGGGGAGGAACAGNGGGGGGGGGGGGAGGAGGAAGAAGAAGAAGAAGAAAGAGAAAGAGAGAGAGAGAGACAGAGAGAATATGAATCCCAAGCAGGCTCTGTGCTCTCAGAACGGAGCCTGACTCGGGGCTTGAACCCATGAACTGTCAGATCATGACCAGAGCTGAAGTCAAGAGTCAGACGCTCAACCGACTGGGCCGCCGGCGCCCTGGCTAATGCACTCTCTAAATGGCACCGCAGTCCAGCTGGCTGGCGGTGGAGGCTCTGTCTACCAGGACTATGATGTGCATGGCGCTCCCTGCAGCAGCCAAGCTGAGACCCTGCTCCTTACCAGTCCCCTCAACTCCAGGAGCGTCTGTGCTCTCTTCATCACGTTATTACAAAATAAAATTAAAAAACTCTCATTAGGTTATCAAGTGAACATGCTATCCCTCCTCCTGTTCATAATGATTTTCTCTCCTTCTGCATGGGGCTCGAGGAGAAAGACACCAATTCCGCAATGAAGACGAGAAATGGTTGTCCATCTTAGGATCCACCAGCTCTAAAGATGGTCTTGAGACCACGTCAAAATTATTGGTTTTGATTCTACTTTAGTAGTTTCTCACTTAGGATCCCAATCTATGAGCAGGACAAAGAATGGGACAGTGGCTAATACATTCGTAGACCCAGGGCTAATTGTAGCTGTAACTCCTTAAGAATGTTGATTTTATCTTTTGTAAAAATAGGGATTCCAGGTCTTATTTGGGTCAGAAGGTAGATAGCCAAACCACAAATATTAGGTTTTTAAAACTTCAGCAAGATTCTATACATGTTCCACTACTGCTAAACACCAGCTGAATAAAAAAAAATTTTTGAATAAAAATCCATATAGATTTAAAAGTTATAACTCACTCTCCTATAAGACTCACAGTCATATCTTCTGAAAAGTCAATTACCCAGAGGATTTCAATTTCTTCAAATGTTCACCATACTTCTTTTTTAAGGTTATCTCTACACCCAAGATGGGGCTCGGACTCATGGTCCTGAGATCAAGAGCTGCCTGCTCTACCGACTGAACTAGCCAGGGGCCCCTGCGTCCTCACCAACAATTTTTTTTTAAGTCTATTTATTCATTTTGAGAGAGAGAGGATGCATGTGAGTGGGGGAAGGGCGGGGGGGGGTGGAGAGAATCCCAGGCAGGCTCTGCACTGTCAGCGTGGAGCCCTACCCAGGCCAGACCCACACACCTTGAGATCATGGCCTGACCCAAAGAGTTGGACGCTTAACTGACTGAGCCCCCCAGGCGCCCCATCTCACTGACAGTTCTCACTGTCCTTCTTCCCAGTATGTATAAAGTGGTATTTCACTGTGGGTTTGGTTGTATTTTCCGAGTGAGTACCAATACTAAGCATCTTTTCATGTGTTTATTGGCTATTTACATATTTTCTTTGGTGAACGGTCTATTCAGGTCCTTTGCCCATTTTTAAATTGAGTGATTTCTTTCTGTTGAATTCTAAGAGTTCTTTATATATTACCTCATCAGACATATGATTTGCAAAAATTTTCCATTCTGTGGGTTGAATATTCTACTTTTTTTATGGTGCCCTTTGAAGTAGTAAAGTTTTTTTAAATTATTTTTATTTATCTATTAAATTTTTTTTAACATTTATTTATTATTGAGAAACAGAGAGAGACAGAGCATGAACAGGGGAGGGACAGACAGAAGGGGAGACACACAGAATCTGAAGCAGGCTCCAGGCTCTGAGCTGTCAGCACAGAGCCCGATGTGGGGCTTGAACTCACAAACTGTGAGATCATGACCTGAGTCGAAGTCAGATGTTTAACCGACTGAGCTACCCAGGTGCCCTNATGTATATATATATATATATATATATTTTTGTAAGATCACCATCCAATGTGGGGCTTGAACTTATAAGCCTGAGAGTAAAAGTTGCATGCTCTGCCCACTGAGCCAGCCAGGCAACACCAAAATTTTTTTTTAACATTTATTCATTTTGGAGAGACAGAGCATGAGTAGGGGAGGGGCAGAGAGGGAGACACAGAATCTGAAGCAGGCTCCAGGCTCTGAGCTGTCAGCACAGGGCCCAACGCAGGGCTCGAACCCATGAACCGTGAGATCACGACCTGAGACAAAGTCAGATACCCAACCGAGCCACCCAGGCACCCCTACTAAGATTTACAATCATGTTTTCTTCTGAAAGTTTTAGTTTCAGCTCTTTCATTTGGCTTTGATCCATTTTGTCTCACTGCAGTTTTCTAACTTTTCTTTTTTGACTTCTGCTTATGTCCTGGTCCCACCAGAGACACCTACTGTTCGCTCTGGTGCTTTCTCTGAGAATTGCAGCCTGCCCCTGAAATTTCCTTTTTTTTTTTTTTTTTTAATGTTTTATTTATTTCTAGGAAAGAGAGAGAGAGAGAGAGACAGTGTGAGCAGGGGAGGGTCAGAGAGAGAGGGAGTCACAGACTGAAACAGGCTCCAGGCTCTGAGCCGGCAGTCAGCACAAGACCCGACGCGGGGCTCGAACCCACGAACCGCAAGATCATGACCTAAGCGAAAGTCGGACGCTTAACCGACTAAGCCACCCAGGCGCCCCTGAAATTTCCTTTTTTAATTACGTCTGAGACTTAATAAAAATCCTCCTGGTTATCTTATCAATGTCACTGAAGGTAGCAGAAATACTGTGACTAAAAAGAGACGAGACAGGGGCGCCTGGGTGGCTCAGTTGGTTAAGCGTCTGACTTCAGCTCAGGTCATGATCTCACAGTTCGTGGGTTCAAGCCCCGCATGGGCGCTGTGCTGACAGCTCAGAGCCTGGAGCCTGTTTCAGATTCTGTGTCTCCCTCTCTCTCTGCCCCTCCCTGACTCAAGCTCTGTTTCTCTCTGTCTCAATAATAAATAAAAACATAAAATAAATTTAAAAAAGAATAAAAAGAGACAAGACAGGAGAGAGAGACAAACCAAGAAAGAGACTCTTTACAGAACAAACTGATGGTCACCAGAGGGGAGGTGGGTGGGGGTTGGGGAGCTAGGGGATG
>NW_027528417.1:4161414-4179150 GCF_008692635.1 Crocuta crocuta
TAAGGAGTGTACTTGTGATTAGCACGGAGAATGTATGGAAGTGCTAAATCACTATACTGCACACCTGAAACTCATAACACTGTGTTAACTAACTAGAGTTTAAATACAAACTTAAAAAGTCCCCCCGGGGCGCCTGGGTGGCTTAGTCGGTTAAGCGTCCGACTTTCGCTTNCAGATTTATAGGACTTTCAGAAAAGCTAGCCTCATCATTTTATTGAATAAACTTTTAACAGATATCTAGTTTCCAGAGGCAATTTATTACCACTTTAAAATAATGATTCTTGTCTTCATTAGTTATCTCAAAAACCCAAATGCTTATTGGTGAGTGGAAAGAGAAGGGTGGTGAATTCTAAGTAGAAAACTACAAGGCAAATGAAGGAGAAAGTGAAATCAAGATTATTTCCAGAGCTGGCTGATACTACGGGAAAGGCCATGATATCACCGTAATTCATTTAATAGAAAAAATACAACTGCATCTCCATCAGCTTTACATGGGACAGCGAAGTTAAGGGCTCATTTGATGGAAGTGACTGCTACTCTCCAGGGTACTCTGCAAGCACTGTCTGTAGGGTCCATGCAGCACCATCAGAGGCTCCAAGAAGAAAATAGTAACTTAAACGTTAGGTAACTTACCTCCTTATGAGGGTCTTTGTGTGCTTCCAATGTTTTCATGACCGTCAGTTCTGCATAGTTTTTAAATCGGGCTGGTTGATGCCTTAGGATTTCTCTCAAAACCTTTAACGCCAAAGCCCTGATCGTAGGCTAAGAAGAAATATTTTAATGTTGTTAGTATCTTGGGTTGTAGACAATCTACTACATTTTCCATTTCTGTAACGTAAGGGTCCTAACGTTGGGGCAGGGGTAAGTTGTAGACAGCGGCACAAAGGACACGGAGTATGACATAACTGAGTTTTCACTTGTAGGGGATCAAGAACCAACATTCTATGAGAAAGGAAATTTTATTTCTGAACTAGTGTAAATACGTGAAACAAGTCCTCTCCTATACAAATACTCCCAGCTCCCTTTCGTTTCTCCCACTGTCAACTGTTCAAAATCAACTGAGCTGTTGGTTTAGGAGAAAAAGTAAACATAATGAAAATTTCACACAGGAAGAAGCAGTAACAGAGGCCGATTTTCTCAGTTTCCAAATCTGTGTAGCGCTTGATTAGCAGGCAACGAGAGGCAATCCAACAGGAAAAACAGGCTATTACTTACATATGCCGCCATTTACCTCTTTATCCCCAAGAGTTTCGAGCAACAGAAGTAATATTGTTTTGAAGTGTTCATCCCAAACACTGAAACACTCTTCCTGTGTCAGTTTCATGAGTTCATAGAGGGCGATTTTTCTTTCCTCTACACGTTCATTATGGTTAGACAACTCCTTCAACAACTCCGCAACCAGGTCAGAATGGTCAAGGGAAAGATCTGTCAAGGGGACATATTAATTCTGTAACTCTTGTAAGTATGGGGATGCTAACTTTAGTTTTAAGGGAAAAAAGGACTAATTTTCTTTTCCATTTGGTTATGCTGAACCCATCAGTTATAGATGAAAACTTTTTACAATAAAAATTCACAGAGAAAATATATAATGGACTCCCATATACCTGTCACCTAGATTTAATAATTACCAAGATTTTACCATTCTTACTTCATCTTCCTCCCTACCATTTGTTTGTGAAATATTTCTAGTAAAGGGCAAATACATCATTCTCCCTTTCTGTACACCAGTATGCATTTCTATCGTGTCAGGCCAGGAGGCGCCCAAGGGCACTCCATTTTTAGTGGTATCAATAATGACCAACATATTTAAGTAGTGACAACTTGATCCTACCACAGTAAAGTTCTCCATCAATCTTTTTTGAGCGGAGGGGGGAGATGAATAGACAGACACAGAGAGAATAAGTGGGGGAGGGGCAGAGAGAATTTTAAGCAGGCTCCACACCCAGCACAGAACCCGAAGCGAGGCTCCATCTCACGACTGTGAGGGATCATGACCTGAGCCAAAATCAAGAGCTGGATGCTCAAGACTAAGCCACCCAGGCTCCCCAAGAAAAATTATATTTTACTTAAGGGGATTCAGAAACCTGAGAAAGGTAGTCAAGCTGAACCATTAGAATAGAGGAGTTCAACAGAGTAAAACTAACAGATGATAGGGAAGGAAAACTGAACCAAAACAATGACATTAACTATTACAAAAAAGAGTTTACTGTGACAACTTTCATGGAATTACAACTGGAACACTAACATCGTACAGGGTGCATACAATGTGATCACTGAACTTAAAAATTTCAGACAATGTGAGAAGAATGACCACTACGGTGAACCAAGTTAGCACTTTGGAAGCTCAAGGGGAAGAACGTCTGTAAAATGCAGAGCAAACCATGAGAAAAGAAATCTGAGTTCAGGATGAACTTGTAGGATGAAAACGGTGCACAATAACGACACTTCCGTAGCCCAGCGCTGGGACAGGACCTCGAGCTTAACAGGGCTCCCGGAGCAGGACAAGTGCATCTCTGTGAGCCTCGTCAACGCCGCTCCCGCAAATGTTACGGGACTTGCACGGAGGATTGGTCTGGTAACAGTATATTTTATTTCAGCTCAGTAAAGGGAAGTCACGCACACAAAAATGCTTTCCGGGGAATGCAGCTCTTTTCTCCACAAATCTAGGCTCCTAATTACACTAGGAGATAATTAGAAATGGCTAAAATGGTCTGGACAGACGACTGATGAGAAAATCATTTTTGCCAAAGGAAGCACATTATTTTGTTACAAAAATGAACTATTTATATCATACAAATAAGTGAGATAAGCCTAAATTACTCAATTAATTAAGATAAAGTAAAACCAGCTGTGTCTCCTCTTCTCACAGACAGACACCAGGGTCATGTGAAAAGATAAGGCTCTGGGCACCCACCAGACCTGCTTCTCTGACCCTTTGTGTGACAGAGGTACGTTCTCAGTTACCGTGGAGGCGCTGTTTCCTTACGAGTAAAATGGGAAAAGAGCCCCGACTTCCTGGGCCTGGGCCTGGAATACAATGAACTCCCTAATATTAGTTTTCCTTGTGTCCTTCTGACAAATACTGGCACAATTACAATTCTGATACGATTTCTGTTGCAGTGCTGAATATGGGATATTCTTTTCACTGGCAAACTTTGACATGAGTATCCCTTGAGTAACAGTATCGTCCTCACCAGCAGTAATATTCTGGACTTTTACGGTCTCTGGTAAACTTCATAAAGGTTATGTGGACATGAGTGGGGTTTTAGTTTTATCTGACATGTTAATCTTGGTAAATTTATCACTAATGTATCTGTAATGTGTACAGAATATCTGAATAAGAGACATACTAAATAAGAATTTAATTTCTTATTGACTAAGCCTCAGAATTTCTTATTAAATAAGCCTCAGAATTTCAAAACAATTTCTTCTTATAGAAATTCTGACTTAAATTAAAAGGAATGGGTAATGTTAGCAATGTTCACAATAAAGTAGTGTCAAACAAGGCCTTCCCCATCTCAAATTTAAAAATGAACATAGACAATAAATGAAAATAACTGCTAATATGAAGCTTAGAGCAACTACTATTCGGTTTAACTGCTTATCCATTTCCAGAGAGTGTTTAATTGGCGTAGAATGGCTGTCTTATGTTTCAGAAGTCAATCAAGTGCTGTGAAGAAATAATTTCTTCAAGTTCAAAAATATTCCACCCGGTTTAGAGTTCAGTTATATAATTTCCAAAGATGTCCTCCTTTAACAAATGGAAAATATACGGTCTTTAGTAAAGGAAAGAGAATTAGACAAGATTAGTGGACAATCTTGCTAAACTTCATAATTTTGGGTTTGTGATAATATTAACTCTCTTAACTTGAGCAATTGGCAAAAACATAATTCTTCAGCCTCATAAATGAAGAGGTTTTTCCATTCGTCAAAGCTACAGATGACCAGGTCTGGGAACACAGATATCTGAGCAGTGTAAGCAGGGTTTCCCTACCTGACCATGGTCAAGTATGAAATTTCAGTGCTCAGCCAGGGCAAGAAGGGGTCCACGTAGAGTGGTGACCACGTGTGACCCTGTCAGGGCATTGATGACACTGGGTGTCAGCCCAAGGGGGTTGAGGGTATCCATGTGGACAGGCAGAGCCCACCGGAGAGGTGAGGGATATGATGTATGAGAGAGGAGGGAGGGGCAGAGACGGAAAACTGGCTGCATACAGGAAGATTGATCAAGTAAGTAAATATATTAAAGATAAGGAAAGCCAGGTTTCTCAGTGTCAGAAAAAGGGGGTTGTCCATACAGAAAAGTAGGAAACTAGAATAATCTCTTGTGTGCGCATATATAGACATACATATATGTATTCCCTTGGCTCTGGCCACTAAGAGGGCTTAGGAGGAGTGATATCCCACCAGCAGCTGGAACACGTACAGCCCAGACTCTAGCCTTTAATGACCATTTTCTAGTAAATGAAACCAAGGATTGAGTCCTGGAGAAACGATTGATTCCAAGACTCCAGCAGGGACCGTACAACATTTTGTCAAGCCAGCATGCAAAGATGGGGACACTGTCAAAGGAACAGGTCCAACCAAAGACGATATGAGCATCAAAGTAAATGATATTACAAATTATAACCCGAGTACAATGCAAACCATGAGTTCATATAATTATAAATACACAAATGAAACTTTTTAAATGAATACATTTCAACACAGTTTTAAAGTACCACCCTACAAAGCACTTACTTATTATACTTTTTTAAAAAAAATGTTTACTCGTTTTTGAGAGATACAGAGAGGCATGGTATAAGCAAGGGAGGGACACAAGCGGGGGGCTGGGGGGGGGGGGGGAACAGAATCTGAAGCAGGCTCCAGGCTCTGAGCTGTCAGCACAGAGTCCGACGCAGGGCTCGAACCCACGAACCATGAGATCACGAACTGCGCTGAAGTCGGACGCTTAACCGACTGAGCCACCCAGGTGACCCAAGCACTTATAAAAAGAGTAACTTTGTGGGGGAGAAGCCTGGTAAGCACCAGCATGATCAAGTGATACAAGTTTCTATCAGCAGCCACAGGGCAAAGTGAAACCATTTATTACCCGAAGAACGCACGCTGGGATGCTGATGCCGAGAGTGCATGGCCTGCATCCAATCACGAGAAAACATCAGACACACCCAAACTGAGGGAAATATGAAAATATAACTGTGCTTCACTAGCGCCACTCCCTGAAGAGACCACAGAGACCTGGAAACGCCACACGAGATTCTGAAGTGGGCCCTCTGGCTAAAGGCACTCTCACTGGGATGAGTGACCCAACTCGAAGGGTGTAAGGGATGGGTGGTTTTGAATGCACTGGTGACAGTCACCCGGCTTGGAGGAGGATACTGCGGTCACGTGGAGATGTCTGATTAAGGGGAGTGAACCTCAAGTATTTGGGGGTGATGCAGCGTCAGTTCCAAGGCTTACTCTCAAGAGGGCCAAGAAAAAGTTCTTTCTGCTGTACCTTCATTTTGTAAGCTTTCGATTGCTTTAAAATTAAAAAATATACATAAATTGCAGCTGAGGCAAGAAATGTCTGTGGACCCAATTTGGTCTGCAAGCGTGTGACCACTGTACATAAGTAATTTAAGAATAAAGCTGCCGGGCCTGCAGGCCTCAGTTCACCAGGCTGCCGGGCCCTCGCAGGGATGAACGGATGCTCGCACTACGTTCTGTGCACTCCCTCTGCTTCTGCTGCCACAACTAACCCTCAGCAATAGAGCCAGCCATGTGGGACAGATCAAAACACACCAAAAGCAATCATTTTGGCAATTTATAGATTCTTCTGTAATTCAGATTTAGTTTGGCAAGTTGTCTTAATTTTGTTTTTGTGATAATTGAGATATATTAAGATTCTTTTTAAAAAATTTTAATTATTAACAAAACTTTTTTTATTGTTTATTTTTGAGACAGAGAGAGACAGAGTGTGAGCAGGGGAGGGGCAGGGAGAGAGGGAGACACAGAATCTGAAGCAGGCTCCAGGCTCCGAGCTGTTAGCAGAGCCCGACGCGGGGCTCAAACCCATAAACTGCGAGATCATGACGTGAACCGAAGTTGGATGCTTAACCTGAGCCACCCAGGCGCCCTGAGAGCCTGATGCAGGGTTCAAACCCATGAACCAGAAGATCATGACCTGGGCCAAAGTCAGACACTTAACCAACTGAGCCACCCAGGCGCCCTGATGTATTAAGACTCTTAACATGACATATTGGTAAAAACATGATCCGTCAACCTGATTGGTAATCAAAGAAA
This sequence comes from Crocuta crocuta, assembly GCF_008692635.1. Classification (NCBI taxonomy): domain Eukaryota; kingdom Metazoa; phylum Chordata; class Mammalia; order Carnivora; family Hyaenidae; genus Crocuta; species Crocuta crocuta. Next base: position 4,167,700 of record NW_027528417.1, read on the forward strand.
TAAAAATGAAGATATTTTTCCACTTACCAAATTGCAAAAGTTAAAAAAGATTGCAGATATCTAATTACTCAATCTTTCTAATAATTAAGGAAATGCTATCATTAGGATAACCTATTTTGTATGCATCATGGTGACAAAATGTTAAAAGGTTTGAATACTCTGTGCTGGTGAAGAAATCAGCACCACACCTAACCCAGCCAAGTGCTCCGAGTCAGTAACTGGATGGTAACTGCTGAAACTTCAACTCAGATGTCCCTTTATCAAGCAATCCTACATCTAGAATCTCAGAGTAAATTACTTACACACATGCAGAAAAGTTTATGCAGAAACATGTTCAGAGACAGCAACAGGAAAGCGCAGGGAGGCGAGGAGCTACCTACGTATAATACCGTACGAATGGTGAGGGGGATTCTCAAACCTACCCACATACAGTGATCTATTACTTTACCTTACTTGAGTCTCCAATAAAAAGTTAATGAATTATGTAATTTGTAGAGAAAAATGTAATTCCTTCTCATTAAAGATACTTATAACCCATTTGCAGTGTTTTGTACTTTGCATTGGTTTTTGTACATCTTACGTGAACCTAGCTGCACACTGTGAGTGGAAGGGCGGGTCGGGAGTACATCTCCAGCCTCCTTCAGAAGTGACACTGAGAAGAGTTAACCACGTATCAGGCGTCACAGCTCCGTAGATGTCCAAGCCACCGGAAGTGCTCAAGTTAGTCCTAAGTTGACTTCAAATTCTAATGGTAACTTTCTCCACACTTGGTCTTGAATGCATCTTATTAGAGTTTATGATGTCCCACTTCATGAAAGGGCTCTTACAAAGAATGAGCAGTTCTTCAAAGGCTTTTGTCACACTGGTATAAAAATTAATGACTGCATTGGGTCTATAGATAAACTATATTTATAAGCTATGACTGATCTCAGTTGTTTCTGGGCAGTCAGTCTGGTTCTCCTGATGTCGGGGATGATTTCAGGATTACCCGGTGTCTCATTCTGGGACAGAAAACTACCAAACTGCTAGGAATGAGCTCCTAGAGATGAGAGAAAACATCTTCCCTTCTGAAGCTCCTGACTTCTTAGAGACTTAAATCAAAGAGCACGTATATTGCTTTTGTTCCACTGATTACCAGCACTCGAAAGCACAGGTGACAAACATGACCCAGAACCTACCGTCAGGAAACTGGTCGGCGTCGTCGTCAAACATGGCTTCCTTGAGGGCAGACTTATTGAAGGGACTGATGCTGTCGGAATAGTTATATGGATTATAGTCCCGCGAGCGTGGAGAGGAGTGCGCAGGCATCGAATGCAGCAATGAAGCTTTATTGTCAAGGGATGTTTGGCCTGAGTCAGCAGCATCCCCTCCTGCCCTGGGGTCGGGCATCCCGGGACCACCACACATCTATGAAGGGGGAGGAGAAGGCACAGCAAATCAATTCATTTTTAAATATCTCTTTGAAATTCTAAAACGATGTTTCTCTATTGCTTCAAAGTAATCAACGTGAGGAGTTATAACGTATAATCAAAATGTCAAAGCTTATAGTAAAGGTGTAAAAAAACAAAAACAAAACAACAACAATAGAAAACAAAACCCACAGCTGTGGGAGCAATGAAGAACCATAAAAGCGGGGCGCCTGGGTGGCTCAGTCGGTTAAGCGTCCGACTTTCATTTAGGTCATGATCTCGCGGTTCGTGGGTTCGAGCCCCGCGTCGGGCTCTGTGCTGACAGCCAGCTCAGAGCCTGGAGCCTGTTTCAGAGTCTGTGTCTCCCTCTCTCTCTGACCCTCCCCTGCTCACGCTCTCTCTCTCTCTCTCCTAGAAATAAATAAAAATATTAAAAAAAAGAAAAAAGAACCATAAAAGAATGCCATTTCTCATGATTCCGAGAGTCCCCTTGCTAAGGGCTTGACCAAAAAATATTCACTGGGATTACAACTCTCTCTGCCAGTTAAAGTAATAAAAGGACTTTCATTACCAACACAGAACTAAAACCTGCCAGATTCCATTATTAAGGTAGTAAATTACACAATGACAGGATATCAACAAAGTATAAGAGAATCAAATTTTGGGGGTGCACCTAGCCCTGCATCAGGCTCCATGCTGGGCATGCAGCTGCTTAGGATTCTCTCTCTCCCCTCCCTCTTCCCTGCTCTCTTTCTTGCACGTGCACTCTCTCTCTCTCTCTCTCTCAAAAACAAAGGGTGGGGGACTGTCTGGGTGGCTCGGTTGGTTGAGTGTCCCACTTCGGCTCAGGTCATGATTTCACGGTCCGTGTGTTTGAGCCCCGCGTCGGGCTCTGTGCTGACAGCTCAGAGCCTGGAGCCTGCTTCGGATTCTGTGTCTCCCTCTGTCTGTCCCTTTGTGCTCATGCTCTGTCTCTCTCTCTCTCAAAACTAAATAAACATTAAAAAAATAATAAAAATAAAAATCAATTTAAAAGAAGAATCAAAACATTTTTCAAAAGGCCTCAAAGACTGTAACTTTTGCAAGGATGCCTGCTGGAGCCTGAACACATTAGCATACTTACACAGAACGCCGGTGCTGACCCCGCTACGAATGCTAGTGTGCCACTCGTCACGCCCACCAGCATCACCATCACCACCGTCTACTCAAAGCAACTACTGCTAAGCCGTCACTCAGGTGCTTTACAAATATTCTTCAAATAGTCACTGTGTACCTACTGTTTGCCAGGCTTCATTCTTGGCAGGGGGGAGATACTAATGGACAAAAGAGAAGGCTGTCCACCTTCTGGGAGTTTACATTCTAGTTGGGGGACAGACGTCACCACATGTAACAACTGAGTAGATAGTGTGGTGCGAGGGGATCAGTGTGTGGGCGGCGTTGCAGTATTAAAGGGACCGTGAGCGGTGGGGTGGAGGGAGGCAAGTGCAGGTTAGCTAGGGGGGTCGGGGTAAGCCATGCGAACACAGACTTGAAGGAGATCAGCCAGGAAGGGTGTTTAAGACACAGGGAACGGCCAAGACAAAGGCCCTGAGGCAAGAGCATGCCTAGGAAGTTCAAGGAACAGCAAGGAAGCCAGTGTGGCTGGAGTGGAGGAAAGTAGCAGGAGATGAGACCAGAAAAGTTAACAGGGAAAAAGCTGATTGTGTAGATTGGCTTGTATTCTGGAGCCTTCCATAGAGTTATAAGTGGAGGTGTGCAGATGACAAGAGGTCAAAGGCAAAATCAAGGAGGCCAGTTAGATGCCTTTGGTCCAAGGTTTTTGGCTAAGTGACTAGTGCTATCAGCTGCAACGGAAAGGAGCAGCTTCGGGAGGAGATTAGAAGTTCAACAGGAAGCTGGATGTAGGAGTATGAGCTCCAGAGAGAGGCCTGGGCTGGATAGAGCCATATAATTTATTAGGGCCACAACAACTCTCAAGGTACACAGCAATTGGCTCACTTTCCTCATGGAAACACTGAGGGTCAGAAGTGATAATACAACGGGACTAGTTAACGTCGGCCAGGGGGTGGGGTGTGAAGTCACTCCTGCCGGAAGCCTGCTGGAGCGCCCCACGCTGTACCTGCTTTCTCTGAGGGAAAAAAGTCCCAAGCAGTGATTCTAACTAAACCGCTACTGCTTCTGGGGTGGGGAACCTCAAAGAGGAGTGGCGAGCTGGCTCTGGCCCACCTGCCAGACAGGCGTGGGGGAAGAACCACAGCGGCAAAGTGGTCAGGAGGCAGAGGAGGCCCCTTCAGCGGCGCGCTGGACGATTCTGCAAACGCTGAGACACTGCAGACTCCATGGGAAATGGTGGGGCGGCTTGTTTTGAGAAAAGTCTATGCAGCGGCCGTGTAAGAAACAACTGCTCTTTCTGTTCCTTTCCCTCACCCCAAACAACTGCTCTTTGTATGAACAGACCGAGCAGTGATCACGCAGGTCAGAAAAACAGGCCTAACACTCTTAACTGGAGCCACACAAAGTGATGATGCAAACCCCTACTGCTGCACTAAGGGGAAACGAAAAATCTGCATCCGTTTAGTCTTAAGAGACCCATATGACCTGGCCCATGCCCCGCCCGACTCCTCCATCCAATCCAACGCCACCGCCTCTCTCTTGGTTCCCAGCTGCGCACGCCCTGTTTGCGTCTCGATGCCACTTCTTTTACGGAATTCTCCTCTCCTAGGTCTTGTACGTCACCTACTAAGAGAGGCCTTCCCTGACCAATTAATTTCAAAGAGATTCACTTTGGGGCGCCCGGGTGACTCAGTTGGTTGAGTGTCCAACTCCTGATTTCGGCTCAGGTCGTGATCTCATGATTTGAGATCTATCCACATGCTGGGCTCTGTACCAACAGCATGGAGCCTGCTTGGGATTCTCTCTCTCCTCCTCTCTCTGCTATTCTTCGGCTTGCCCGTGTTTGTGAACTCTCAAAATAAACCAACATTAAAAAAATACATTCATTTTATCTTCTAACCTAACAGGCAATAGTACTCCTCTCTATCTGAAAATGTACATGGAACTTGGGGGCAGTGACTGTGCCTTGTGCGTATAAGGCCGGCACAGGGCCGACACGTGGTAGATGCTCAGGGAACACTTGTAGAGTGACCCCTAAAAAGTTACACCTGAAAACGACAGGAAGCAAAGTCAACAAAAGAAATCTCCAACGGAAGCCTCTTATTGAAAAAGCCTGCAGTGTAAGGGTATTCAGATACTCACAGAATCACCATCTTCCTTTTTGGAGTCCCTTTTCAATGGCTCGTTCATGTCCTCCTGACTGCGGAAGCTGAAATTCTGAATTGCTTCAGTGACCCCTCTGAGAGAGCTATAAATATCTTCAGAGTTCATATTTTCTGTGTCATAATCAAATGCACTATGAAAAAGACAACTAACTGTCATTTGCGTGTAGTTTTAAAACATAATACACATTTGATATTATAGGCTATTTATAACGACAGGAGGAGAACGTATATTCCCCAAAGCATAATTAGCAAAACCGAACCAAACCCGACAACTATAAGGTACATGTGCCCTTGTTCACCCACCGAGGGCAGCTTACGAGCACTGTGAATGCACAGCCCTTAACAACCGGTTTGTCTGCACCTACAGAAAGGTTCTGATTAACCAGAGGTCAGCAAAGCATGACCCCTGAGATCTAAAAATGTTTACTTTTTTAAACAGTTGAGAGAAGAGTCAAAATAGAAATTCATGACACCTGAAAATGACATGAAATTCTGATTTCAGTGTCCATAAATAAAACTGTATCGGTACCAGCAACACTTACTTATTCGGCTGTTCTCTGCGGCTACGTTTACACAGCAACAGCAGAACTGAGCGGAGGGAACAAGGCCTAAAGTATTTACCTTATGGCCCTTTACAGAAAGTTTGCTAACTCCTGACATTCGTTTACAATAATGGCATAACTTGAATAGAAGATAAATGTATTTTACACAGATTTATAGGAAGGCAGAGACGCTTTAATACTGAGCCTATGTGTTTATAATAGAATTCTATAATCAAACTCTAATACTCAACTGAAGCTGGAATTTAGCCATCTAATCGTCACATATGGGTCACGAGGAATAAATGGGCTAGATGTTAAGTCTGCAATGTACTTTTCTTCCTTAGATGCTGAAGTATTCTATGAATGTAGTGAATACGATGAAACACGCTATGACACATGGCCAATAGAGTTAATAACTACATTAATAAAAATAGACTCCTTTGCAAACTATTTTTTAAAAGCTAGGAAAAGGGAAAAAAAAGTATTAGTCCATTAATGAGTGAAGAACATCTGAAATACAGCCTGTGCTTGAGCCTCACAAGGGTGTGAAAATTTTACACAGCTTAAATTTTGTATTAAGGCCCAATCTCACAGTCACATTTTTTCCTAAGACACAGTTATAATGTCATTTTATATTAGCCTTTCCCGGTTCTTCACTATTTTTATGCTTTTGTCTATAAGCATATCTGAGAAACATAACTATGCCATTTAATGCATTAAGCAGTAATTTACAAAAGTAAGTTTTCTTTTCACTTACAAAAAAAATCTGATATCTTATGCATTATTTTCATGTGCAGGGTTAGTTACGGAATAAACCTAAAACTCTTTTTGAATCTGCTAAGTTTTTACATGTCAAGACCTTTGAAGGCAAGTGTGAATCAACTGGAATTATATTCATGTCTGTTGTCTAGGAATGGGAATCTGCAAACACAAACCAGGATGGAGAAGAACCCTTCTGTTACCTTGGAGATAAAGTATTCTGGGATGTATTGGTGGGAGAAGTAAGAGGACTGGACCAGTTGGCTGGTGAACGTGGTGTCGGTCTTGTCAAAGGACTCCCCATGGAACCCTGGGGGGGGGAGGTCAAGAAATATTAACATAGGACACGTAAGTTCAACTAAAAGGCTCTTAATGAAGACATGCAATCAAGAAGTTGAACAGTACGAAAGAGCCGTATTTGCAGGTCAGTATTTTAGTTTATTTTTTAATGTTTTTTATTTATTTCTGAGAGAGGCAGCGTGAGCAGGGGAGGGTCAGAGAGAGAGAGGGAGACACAGAATCTGAAACAGGCTCCAGGCTCTGAGCTGTCAGCACAGAGCCTGACGCGGGGCTCGAACCCATGACCCGTGAGATCATGACCTGAGCTGAAGTCGGCCGCTTAACCGACTGAGCCACCCAGGCGCTCCTGCAGGTCAGTATTTTAAATATTCATGTCCTTATCTCTGCTTTCTGTGGGGAAAACCTTTCTCCCTATTTGGAAATCTAACTCTGTAGTCTTGTTTTCCTTACCCACTTCCTTCTCGCAAATATTATCAACATCTTCCTCCTCAAAGATTCAACAGGATCCCAAAATAACAATTTGTTTCTTAAGTCTATTTATTTTGAGGGAGTGAGTGCGCGCACATGTGAGCATGGGAGGGACAGAGAGAGAGACAGAGAGAGATAGAATCCTAAGCAGGCTCTGCGCGGTCAGCAGAGAGCCCAATGTGGGGCTTAATCCCATGAACCATGAGATCATGACGTGAGCTGCAATCAAGAGTCAGATACTTGGGGTGCTTGGGTGGATCAGTCAGTTAAGCGCCCGACTTCACCTCAGGTCACGGTGCTGCAGTCCGTGAGTTTGAGCTCTGTGTCAGGCTCTGTGCTGACAGCGTAGAGCCTGGAGGCTGCTTCAGATTCTGTGTCTACGTCTCTCTCTGCCCCTCCCCTCCTTGCATTCTGTCTTTTAAAAATAAATAAATGTTATGAGGAAAGAAAAAAAAAAGAGAGAGACACTTTACTGAGTCATCCAGGTGCCCCCAGACTAACAATTTTAAATTAGTTTCCCATTTGGGGCGCCTGGGAGGCTCAGTCAGCTAAGCATCCAACTCTTGATTTTGGCTCAGGTCATGATCTCATGGTTTGTGAGACTGAGCCCCACATCAAACTCTGCACCGGCAGCACGGAGCCTGCTTGGGATTTTCTCTCTCCCTCTCTCTCTGCCCTGCTCTGCTCATGCTCTCTCAAAATAAACAAACATTAAAAAAAATAATAAATTAGCTTCCCAGTCTGAGCCAATTTCCTTCCTCCAACCATTACTAATACTTAAATTTTATTCCTCTTTGAGTCTGTTTTACAAGTGATTTTTGCAAACATACCAAAGAAGTAACATTCACTGTTATTAATTTGCCTGCCTGTTAAGATATAATTAAACGATTCCTTCTCCTTTTAAAAAGATGACCAGCCTGAGTCCCAAGAAATTATTCTGATTATTTTTAACCCTCAGACTTTACCTTAAGCCTGCTATAAGTGCATTTCGTTTCTCCTTTATCCATGATAAAAGGCCTGTCCTTTTAAAAAACCGAAGTTCAACTCTATAGACATATTATATAAATGATCCTTGCCATCGAAGGCATATAAAGCACTATAATGTTTCATTTATTCAGACCTTACTTTCCCCAGACAGAACTTTGCATATTCAAGCAACTATGGACCCACAAACCTGTGAACAGGTTTCTGAACACACCTTCTTCGGATCTTATCTGTTAATCAAGTCATCCCTTCTAGCCGTCCCACAAGGACTAGTTACCTAAGTCTAACAGCCTGCAGAGCTGCTCACGTTCTGCTTTCCTGTTCATATCCTGGCCTCCATTCACCACCCACCTAATGCACGCCAAATAATGATATAAACGTGACAAGCCTCAGGACCGTATTCTTCCCAGGACAATATTTAATTCTGCTTAGGATATACTGCCCAGTACAGATGCAAACATAAGATACTAGGGTCGAAAGTTTACTTCATGTAAAAGCAAGCAGTTACTGTGAAACCAACCATCACGTCACACGACAGCCAAAAGAACTGAAAGGTACCTGGGTTCCATTGCCAGTGTTTCGAAGGTGATTATGAAGAAGCTTGGTAGCACCATCCTGAAAAGTTTTTGGTAAAGCTCCTAATAACATTGTAAACTCTGGGGTATTGAGTTCAAATAAGGAAATCAGCACGGACTGTGCTGCCTGTAAAACAAACACATATAAGAAGCAGGTGAGTGTATTTTGTCTCAAAGGAGACAGTTTTCTTCACTCAACATTACTGTTCAATAGCACAATCTTTCCCACAGAAAAAGAAGTTGTCCTTACACACTTTAAAATTTTGTTGCTGGGAGAATAAAAAGATATTTATTTGAGAGAGAGCGAGCGAGCGAGCAAGCATGCATGAGTGGGGAAGGGGCGGAGAGAAAAGCAGAGAGAGAACCCCAAGCAGGCTCTGCACTGTCAGCACAGTGCCTGACATGGGGCTCAATCCCATGACTGAGAGATCAGGACCCATGAGCTGTTATCAAGAGTCAGACACTTGACCAACTGAGCCACCCAGGTGCCCCATCATTTATTTTTTTTGAAGGTAAGAAGGGAATATAAAAACTGTCAAAAATACAATCTAGCAATCAATGGCAAAAGTTAACAAATCTCCAGGGTTATTATTTTTAAGTTAAAAAATATATTTATTAAAAAAATATATTTATATTTATTTTGAGGGGAGGGAGGGGCAGAGAGAGAGGGAGAATGTCAAGCATGCTCTGCATCGTCATCGTAGAGCCTGATACAGCGTTTGATCTCACAAACTGTGAGACCATGACCTGAACTGAAGTCAAGAGTAGAATGCTTAACCGAGTGAGCCACCCAAGTGCCCCAAGAGTTTCCCTGATTATTCTACCAATATATACTACCTCAGTTTTCCGAGTAAATAATTACAAGAAGATGCATGGACATACCTAAGTACAGGTATCCCACACCTTTCAAAAGTTCCCATTATTATCACTTCCCTTTTACGAAAGACCTACAACAGTGCCTGCTTTCCCTAACCAAAAGTAAAACAAAGACCTTCACTTTTATAAATAAAGTCACAACGCAAAAATAGCATTCCACACTTGTTTTGCAGTGAGCCATTACAGCAAGCACTCCAAGCACTGGGCATGGTATCACCAAGCTCCTTCCCTAGGAACTACCATGGCGCCACCGTGGCGCTGTGGCGTTGCTGAGCTGGTATGTAAGCAAGTATCCGTGCTTCATCTCGATTTATGTTGCGCGTCTGTTAGCAAGACGCATCCTAAGGTATTGGAAAAGACTGAAAGGAAACTCTCAAAAGTTCTTCCATGTAAACTAGGGGTATTGCTTCTTTGCTTTACGCCAAGTTGGTGTATGAAAGGTTCCATGGAACACTCTGCTCTTAGATAGCAGGGGAAACTTGGATATCCCTAAGCTGTACAAAGCTCATCTGGAGCAATGTAATACTTTACTTTTCAATTTTATATAAGTGAAAACCTAATCTAATATTTTGGTGGAAATGGGAACAAAACAAAGCTTACTTAGATCACTTAAGACAACTTATAAATTTACTTTCTTCCTTTAAAGTAACCAGCTGAGTTGTTGAAAGCCAAACTCTGAAATTCAGAGTTCACAGAAACTTAATGAGTGGAGAAAGAGACCCATCTACTTCACAATCATGACTCAGAGGAAGATGTGCACATCTTGCTCTGGATGTTTTCAGGTCCCATTCTTTGAAAACCTAAGTGCTCCACGTTTCTAACCTCTGAATACACACCACTAGTGCAACGGTTAGATTATGTTTTGTTGGTGCAATGGCACACTACACGACACAGCCTTGAAAGACAATGGAGCTCTGGACACGAACAAATCGGGAGGGGACCACTATACGCCGCAAAAGGAAAAACAGAATAAAACAACAGCTGTAACATAAGCCCATTTTTCTAAAAGCAACAAAATATATATTGTGTGTTAATGCACTCTAACATCTTAATAGTGCTTAAATGAAACTATTTGTATTTTGAAACAAAATGTTATGATCCTCTTTTTTTGAAAAATATCAAACCTACCTCAAGTTTATTTGAGCAAATGAATTAGTGATTGTTAAGGTACACTTTCCTCCATCTAGGGTTTATTTTGGTGTATGATTCGGCTTTCTTTTCTCCCAGAGACAGAGAACCCAACTGTTCCAAAATCACTTGCTGATCAGTGTATTCTTTCCTCGTGACTTGAAGTGACACCCTTATCATGAGTTAACCTCCTGTTTAAACCTAAGTGTCTTTGACCCTCCTTTATGTTCTAACAACCTGTTTCTCTATTTCTGCATTACATCATATGGGTTTAAGTTGCATGATTTAAAATGCAATAGTTTGTGAGTATATTTTGATAAAGTCCATTTTTGTTAGTTTACATTTTAGTATCACATTTTCAAAAAATGTTTATTTTGAGGGGTGAGGGAAAGGCAGAGAGAGGGAAAAGAGAGTCCCAAGCAGGCTTCATGCTGTCAAGTGCAGAGCCTAACATGGGGCCGATCTCATGAACTCAGATCATGACTGAGCCGAGATCAAGAGTCGAAGCTTAACTGAGACACCATGGCGGCCCCAGATACATTTTCATTAATTAGTTAATTCATTCACTTACTTCACAGTATAAACCATGTCTTCACTAGAGTACTGCATTCCATTTCTTTCCTTTTAAAGATTCTATTTTTAAGTAATCTCTACGCCCAATGTGGGGCTTAAACTCACAACCCTTAGATCAAGAGTTACACACTGCTCCGACTGAGCCAGCCAGGCAACCCCCTCCCCCTTTGTAAAGTTTTTAATTCCTGTTAGTTAACATAACAGTGCTCTCAGTTTCAGGTGTATAATACAGTAAGTCAGCAACTCCACACATCACCCTGTGTTCATCCGAAGTGTGCTCCATTACCGGGGCGCCTGGGTGGCTTAGTCGGTTAAGTGGCCGACTTTTGCTTAGGTCATGATCTCGCGGTTCGTGGGTTNTTTACTGCTCTCCCCACCAACCTCCCCTCTGGTAACCTTCCGTTTCTTCTCTATAGTTAAGTCTGTTTCTTGGTTTCTCTTTTTTTTTTCCTTAGCTTGTTTCGTTTCGTTTCGTTTCTTTTTCTTTTTTAAGTTTATTTGAGAGAGAAAGACAGGCAGACAGAGGCACTGAGTAGGCTGGGGGGGGGGGGGGGGGGCG
>NW_027528417.1:4179207-4185698 GCF_008692635.1 Crocuta crocuta
GGGGTGGGCAGGAAAGAGGGAGACAGAGCAAATACCAAGCAGGCTCCACACTGACAGTGCGAAATAGGGCTCGAGCTCACAAACTGTGAGATCATGACCTGAGCCGAAACTAAGAGTTGGATGCTTCACTGACTGAGCCACCTCGGTGCCCCACTTGTTGTGTTTCTTAAATTCCACATACGAGTGAAATCATATGGGTAATTTGTTTCTCTGACTTATTCTGCAAAGCATTATACTCTCTAGCTCTATCCATGTCATTGCGAATGGCAGATTTCATTCTTTTTTATGGCTGAATAATATTCGACTATGTATATATACCACTTCCTTATCCATTCATCTATTGATGGATACTTAGGTTGCTTTCATAATTTGGCTATTATAATAATACTGCTATAAACATAGGGGGATATGTATCCCTTTGAATTAGTGTTCTTGTATTTTTTTGGGTAAATACCCAGTAGTATGATTACTGGATCATTTGGTAGGTCCATTTTTGAAGAACCTCTATACTGTCTTCCACAGTGGCTGCACCAATTTGCATTCCCATCAACCACGCAAAAAGGTTCCTTGTTCCTTTTCTCCAAATCCTCACCAACACTTGGTTGCTGTGTTTTTGATTTTAGCCATTCACATTTTAGCAGATGTGAAGTGGTAACTCATCGTAGTTTTGATTTGCATTTCCTTGACGATAAGTGATCTTGAGGATCTTTTCATGTATCTGTTGACCATCTGTAGGTTTTCTTTGGAGAAATGCCTGTTTATCTCTTCTGCCCATTTTTTAATTGGATTATTTGTTTTGTAGGGTGCTGAGTTTGTTGGATTTCTGTGAAACCCTCTGGGTTGAACGGGTCTATTGGTACATGTTTTCTTTTTTTATTTGAGAGAGAGAGAGAGAACAGGGGAGAGGGACAGAGTAGAGAGAGAATCTTAAGCAGGTTTAATGCTCAGTGTGAAGCCTGACGTGGAGCTCAGTCTGACAACCATGAGATGATGACCTGAGCTGAAATCAAGAGTTGGCTATTCAACTGACTGAGCCACCCAGACGCCTCTTGACACACTTTTTCAAATAGCATTTTCATCTTGTGTCTCTAGCACATCTTGATAATCCTTGCAACATTTCAAACTTTTCCATTGCGATGTCTGTTATGGTGATCAGTGATCTCGGTCTCTTATGTTACTACTGTCACTGTTTTGGGGAACCACAAATTGTGTCCCTATAGATAGCGAAGGTAATCAGCAAAGGTAAGTACGCAAGTTCTGACTATTCCAATGAGCAGCAGTTCCCGTCTCTCTTCCTCTCCTCAGGTCTCCCCGACAGAGTCACAGTGGAATGAGGCCAATTAATAGCTCTACAGTGGCCTCTAAGTGTTGAAGTGAAAGAAAGAGTTACACATCTCTCATATTAAATCAAAAGCTAGAAATGACTAAGCTTAGTGAGGAAGGCAAGTCAAAAGCCAAGACAGGCCAAAAGCTCGGCCTCTTGTGACAAACAGCCAACCTGTGACTGCAAAGGAAAGGTTTTTGAAGGGATTTAAAAATTGCTACTCCAATGAATACATGAATGATAAGGAAAAAAAAACAGCTGTACTGCTGGTATGGGGACAAATTTTTAGTGGTCTGGATAGGAGTTCAAAACAGCCACAACATTCACTTAGAACACAACACAGCACTTAGAACAGGGCTCTAACTCTCCTCCATTCTGTGGAGGCTGAGCTTGGTGAGGAAGCCACAGAAGTCTGAAGCCGAAAGTTGGTTCATGAAGTTTAAGGAAGGGAGCATCTCCGTGACATAAAAAGTGCAAGGGGCCACAGAAGTTCCAGGTTACTCAGCGGATCTAGTGAGGGTGATTCCTGCGGGTAGCTCCACTAAACAACAGATTGCCAGTGTAGACGGAACAGCCTTCTGTTAGGAAGGAGATGCCGTCTAGGAGTCTCACGTCTAGAGAGGAGAAGTCAAAGCCTGGCTTCAAAGGACAGGGTGACTCTCTTATTAGGAGCGAAGGCAACTGGTGACTTTAAGTTGAAGGCAGTGCTCACATCATTGAGAAAATTCTAAGACCTTTAAGAATTATGCTAAATCGACTCTCCTTGTGCTCTGTAAATGGAAAGCCTGGGTGAGAGCACCTCTATTTACAATATGGTTTCCTGGATATTTTAAGCCATTGCTGAGAATTACTGCTGAAGAAAAAAAGATTCCTTTCAAAATATTACTGATCGTGACAATGCACTGCTCACTCATGATCTCCAGTGGAGATGTGAAGGGAGGTTAATGTTGTTTTCATGCCTGCTAACACGATATCCATACTACAGACCATGGATAATGGGAGTAACTCTTAAAAAATATTTTTCTTTAATGTTTACTTACTTTTAAGAGAGAGAGCAAGCAGGGGAGGGGCAGAGAGAGAGGGGCACATAGGATCTGAGGCAGGCTCCGTGGTGATAGCAGTGAGCCCAATGTGGGGCTTGAACTCATGAACCGTCAGATCATGACCTGAGCCAAAATCAAGAATTAGACATTTAACTGACTGAGCCACCCAGGTGCCCCATGAAGTAATTTTGACCTTGAAGTCTTATTACTTAAGAAATATATTTTGAGGGCACCTGGGTGGTGGCTCAGTCAGTTAAGTGTCCGACTCTGACTTCAGCTCAGATCATGATCTTACGGTTCATTAGTCAGAGTCCCACACTGGGCTCCATGCTGGCAGCACGGAGCCTGCTTAAGAATCTCTCTTTCCCTCTCTCTGCCCCTCCCCACTCATGCTCACTCTCTCAAAAAAATTTTTTTTCTGTAAGGCTACTGCTGGCATAGTGATTCTTCTGATGGATCTGGGCAAAGTAAACTGAAATCTTCTGGAAAGGATTCACCATTCTAGACGCCATTAAGAACATTTGTGATTCATGGGAAGAGGTCAAAACATCAACATTAACAGGAATTCGGAAGAAGTCGATTCCAATCCTCAAGGATGACTTTGAGGGACTCTAGACTCGAGCAGGGGACGTAACTGCAGATATGGTGGCAACAGGAAGAGAACTGGAATGAGAAGGGGACCGGAAGATGTGACTGAATTGCTGTAACCTCATGACAAAGGTGGAAGAGATGAGGAGTTGCTTCTTACTGATGGACAAGAAAAGTGGCTTTTTGAGATGAAATCTATTCCTGGTGAACATGCTGTGAAAACTGTTGAAATAACAAAGGATTTAGAATATGACATAAACCTAGTTGATAAAGGAGCAGCAGGGTTTGAGAGGATGGACTCCAGTTTTGAAAGAAATTCTGTGGGTAAAATGCTGTCAGACACCACCTCATGCTACAGAGAAATTGTTTGAAAAAGAAGAGTGGGTTGATATGGGAAACTTCATCGTCTTGTTTTTTAAAAATGAATTCCTAAGGATTTTTATTTTTATTTATTTTGAATTAATGCTATTATGACACCACTGATTATATTCCTTACACGGTGCCTCTTATAACTGTGACTTAGTCATTCCGTAACTGGGAGACAGTATTTTCCATTTTCCTTCACCCCTTTGTCCCATCCCCCCACTGAGGGTTTCCCTCGGATAACCCTCAGTTTGTTCTCTATACATGCAGGTCTGATTCTGCGTTTAGTATATTCGTTTGCTTTATCCTAGAGATTCCACATAAGTGAAATCACATGCTATTTGTCTTTCTCAATCTGACTTATTTCACTTAGCATAATACCCTTCAGGTCCATCCATGTTGTTGCAAATGGTAAGATTTCATCCTTCTTTTTTAATGGCTAGTAATAGTGCATTGTATATGAATACCGTATCTTCTTTATCCATTGACCTATCACTTGAGTTGCTTCTGTATCTTGGCATAATTATGGAAATAATGCTGCAATAAAACAGGGGTGCAAATGCCTTTTCAAGTTAGCATTTTCACTTTCTCTGGGTAATAACCAGTAGTGGAATTATTGAATCATATGGTATTCCTACTGTTGTCTGAGGAATCTCTAAACTGTTTCCCACCATTTCTGCCTTATTTTAAGAAACTGCCACAGCTACCGCTTCAATAACCACCACCCTGATTAGTAAACACTGCGACAAGCCCCTCCATTTGCCAGAAGATTACAACTTTGAAATCTCAGTTGATAATTAGCCATTTTTAGCAGTATTTTAAAATTAAGGTATGTATTTTTTTTAGACAGTGCTTTTGCACACTTAATAGGCCACAGCATAGTGCAAAGATAACTTTATATACACTGGAAACTGAAAATAATCATGTGACTTGGCTTTTTTGCAGTGGTCTGAAACGAAGTTGGCAGTTTTCTGAAGTACGCCTGCCTATACTAGGTTGTAAAGTCAGGAAGTGTGAAGTGCCCCTACTTTGTTCTTTTTCAAGATTTCTTTGGCTATTATGGGTCTCTGACAAGTCCATACGAATTTTGGAAAGAGCTTGTAAATTTCTACATGTTTCTGAGGCTTTGACAGGGATTACTTTTCACCTGTAGATCACTCTGGGTAGTACTGTCATCCTAACAACATAAAGTCTTCTCATCCATAAACACGGAATGCTTTTTGGTTTATTTAAATCTGTAATTTCTTTCAAAACTGTTTTGTAGTTTCTACCATAAATTTTGCACTTCTTTTGCTAAATTTATTCCTACAGATTTTAATCTTTTTGCTGCTGTTGTAAATGAAAGGGATTTCTTAATTTTTGGATTACTCATTTTAAGGGTTTAAACTATAACTGATTTCTGTATAGTAACTTTGTATCCTATGACCCTGAACTTATTAGTTTTAATAGTTTTTAGTGATTCCTTAGGAGTTTCTCTACATATAATCATATCATTTGCAAATGGAAACAGTTTTACTTCTTCCTTTCCAATCTGGATGCTATTTATTTACTTACTTTACTTAAATTCAACTTAGATAACATACAGGGTAATCTTGACTTCAGGAGTAGAACCCAGTGATTCACCTTTCACATGACAGCCAGGGCTCATCTGGAAGAATGCCCTCCTTAATGCCTGTCTCCCACTTAGCCCACCCTCTCCCACCTCTACTCTCACAACCCTCAGTTTGTTCTCTGTATTTAAGAGTCTCTTATGGTCTGCCTCCCTCTCTGTTTTTATCTTATTTTCCCCTCCTTTCCCCTATGATCATCTGTTAAGTTTCTCAAATTCCACCGATGAGTAAAATCATTGATGTCTTTCTCCGACTTACTTCGCTTAGCATAATATCTTCTAGTTCCAACCACATTGTTGCAAATGGCAAGACTTCATTCTTTTTCACTAATACTCCATTGTGTATATGTATGTGTATGTGTGTGTATATATATATATGTATGTATATACATTTTTTTCTTTATCCATTCATCAGTCAATGGACATTTGGGCTCTTTCTGTAATTTGGCTATTGTTGACAGTGCTGCTATAAACATTGCGGTGCCCCTTTGAATCAGCATTTTATTTATTTATTTATTTTTAATTTTTTTAAATGTTTTATTTATTTCTAGGAGAGAGAGANTTTTTTTTTTTTTTAATGTTTATTTTTGAGAGAGACAGTGAGAGACAGAGCATGACCAGGGAAGGGGAAGAGAGACAGGGAGACAGAGAACCTGAAGCAAGCTCCAGGCTCTGAGCTATCACACAGAGCCTGACACAGGGCTCAAACCCATGAGCTGCAAGATCATGACCTGAGCTGAAGTTGGACGCTTAACTGACTGAGCCACTCAGGTGCTCCAAATCAGCATTTTTGTATCCTTTGGATAAATTCCTAGTAATGCAACTGCTAGGTCATAGGGTGGTTCTATCTTTAATTTTTGGAGGAACCTCCATACTGTTTTCCAGAGTAGCTGTACCAGTTTGCATTCCTACCAACAATGCAATAGGGTTCCCCTTTCTGTGCATCCTTGCCAACATCTGTCATTTCCTGAGTTGTTAATTTTAGCTGTTCTGACAGGCGTGAGGTGATATCTCATTGTGATTTTGGTTTCTATTTCCCTGATGTTGAGTATCTTTTCATTTGTCTATTAGCCATCTGAGTCTTCTTTGGAAAAATGTCTTTTCATGTCTTTGGCCCATTTCTTCATTGGGTAATTCCTTTTGGGGGGGGTTGTTGAGTTTGGTAAGTTCTTTATAGGTTTTGGATACTAACTCTTTATCTGATAAGTCATTTGCAATGGATGCCTTTCATTTCTTATTTTTTCCTGTCATGACTAGAACCCCCAGTAGAACAGAAATAGAAATTGCTAATTGTACATATTTGTAGATATAATGGTACTGCACAATTAGACCAGAGAACAGTGCATGGTATATACTGAATCATATAGTATATGTTGAATAGAAATGGTAAGAGCACACATCCTGTCTTGCTCCTAATTTTAAGGAGGAAGCATCCAGTCTTTTATCATTAAATACGATTTTAGCTGTGGATATTTTCAGGTACTCTCTATTGGGCTGAGAAAGTTCCCGTCTATTGCCAGGGTTTTTTTTGTTTTGTGTTTTGCTTTGCTTTTTTTGGGGGGGG
>NW_027528417.1:4185859-4215955 GCF_008692635.1 Crocuta crocuta
ATGTTAAGATTTTCCCAGATGTCTTTTTTTTCCCCAGATTTATTTTTAAGTAATCTCTACACCCAACACGAGGCTTGAACTTTCACCCCTTAGATGGAGAGTCACATGCTCCACCAACTGAGTCATCCAGAGGCACCACCAGATGCCTTTTCAAATACTGATATGATCGCATGTGTTTTTCCTTTTGACTGATATGGTGTATTCCATTAACATACTTTCAGATGTTAATTTAACCCTGCATTCCTGGGTTAAATCCCATTTACTTGTTCATGGTGTATAATTCTATGTTGCAGGATTTAGTTTGCTAATATTTTATGGAGGATTAAACACATCCATATTTGTAAGAGATACTGGCCTGCAGGCTTGTGTGTGTGTGTGTGTGTGTGTGTGTGTGTGTGTGTGGTTTTGGTATCAAGGTAAAACAGCCTTCACAGAATGAGTTGGAAAGTGTTCTTTCTTCTGTTTTTTGAAAGAGTTTCTAAAGATCTGGTATTAATGGTAGCTGGAATTCACCAGTGAAGCCCTTTGAGCCTAGGCTTCTGTCTGTGGGTTCTTTTTTGATTACAAAGTCAATCACTTTACTATCCTTTCATTTCTGATTCTAGTAATTTTAGAATTCTAGTAATTTTTAAAATTTGTTTTTTGACTTTTTTTCTTGGCCAATCTAAATTTTGCCAATTTTGTTGATCTTTCAAAAAAACCAGCTTTCAGCTTCATTATTGTTTTTCTATTTTATTAATTTGTGCTTTAATCTTGATTGTGTCTTTCTGTTTACTTTAGGGTTAGTTTGTTCTTTTTCTCATGTCATAAGGTAGCAGTTAAAGTTTCTAATTTAAGATCTTTCTTTTTTTAAAGGCATTAACAGGTATATAAATTAACAGTATTATATTATAACAGTATAACAGTACATAAATTAACAGTTATAAATTTCCCTCTAAGCACTGCTATAGCTGCATCCTGTAAGTTCTGGTACATCATGCCTTCATTTTCATTCACCTCATTGTATTTTCTAATTTCCCTTTTGATTTCTTCTTTGATCCACTGGTGATTTTAGGAATAGGTTAATTTCCACGTATTTATGAGCCCTCCAAACTTCTGTTACTAATTTCAAATTTCATTCCATTGTGTTGAAAGAACATTCTTTGTATTATTTTCATCCTTTTAAGAAAGCTACTGAGGTTGGTTTCATCACACAGCACATGGTCTTAACCTGGAGAATGTTCCATGTATACTTGAGAAGAGTGTGTATTCTGCATCTGTTGGGTGAAGTGTTCACTGTTAGAATTACAGGTCAGAAAATGTATATTCTATGCTCTTCTTTGTAGTAAATATTGAAGAAAATGATTCACAAAGGAAGAAAGTAAACAGCGCTACATATAGGATGCAAGAAATGAATGGGGTGAAGAGAAGTCTCAGGAAGATGGTGAGAAGAACAAAAGGTCTAAGAAGGGAATAAATAACTCACGTTTCTGAGCATATGGAAAACGTTAGCCATAGGTATGTTACAGAGATGATGAAAATATGAACAGATAGTAACACATTAAAAAAAAAAAACAGAGGCAAATGAAAAACAAGGCAAGTTATTTACACCATGACAAAACTCCTCTTATAGGAGGCAACAAACCACTTGGTGTAGGAGTGAATACTTCCACAGTCGAAAGGTAAATCATTTCTACTGATTACCAACAACTGATTCATAAGTATTATGAAAATTGTGCGGAAAGATACACGAAAAGATGTGGGAATGGTATAGGTGAAGCTAAGTTCTTATGTACAAAGGTAGATAGAAAGCTACATGTGGGTAGATTTACAAACAGATCAATAAATAATGCCTAAAATGAGTAAATCATGAAACACTGTAAATTCTTTTTTTTTTTTTTAAACACTATAAATTCTTACCTGAAATACATTGGTACATGCAAGGGAAAAGAGCTGTACTACAGTTGACCCTTGAACAATGCAAGGGTTAGGGACACCAACCCTGTGCAGTCAACTCTGCATTTTTTATATATTGACTCCCCCAAAACTTAACTACTAACGGCCGACTGTTGACCAGAAGAACCCTTCTTATAATATAAACAGCTGATTGTTATATGTTCGTTACATGTATTATATACTGTATCTTAAAGTAAGCTAGAGAAAAGATGTTATTAAGAAAATCCTAAGAGAAGAATACATTTATAGAACTACACTGTAAAAAAAAATCTGCATGTAAGTGGACCAGCACAGTTCAAATCTGTGTTGTCCAAGGGTGCACTATATTTTGTTTGTTTCTTTAATTCATTTTATTTTTTTGATCATGATAAGTGTACTCTTTGATCACCCTTCTGTACCTCAGTCCCTCTCACTTACTTTATTCTCTGTAGTTAAGAGTCTGTCTGGGACGCCTGGGTGGCTCAGTTGGTTTAGCATCTGACTTCGGCTCACGGTCCATGGGTTCGAGCCCTGCGTCAGGATCTGTGCTGACAGCTCAGAGCCTGCAGCCTGCTTCAGATTCTGTGTCCCTCCCTCTCTCCCGGCCCTCCCCGGCTCACATGCTCTCTCATTCTATCTCAAAAATAAACATTAAAAAATAATTCAAAAAAAAAAGAATGTTTCTTGGTTTGTCTTTCTGCCCTTTGTTTTGTTTCTTAAATTCCACAGGAGTGAGATCATATAGTATTTGTCTTTCTCTGACTTATTTTGTGAAGCATCATACTTTCTAGCTCTATCCATGTTGCAAATGGCAAGATTTCATTCTTTTTTATGACTGAATATTATGCCATTGTATATGTATATGTCACCTCTTCTTTATCCATTCATCAATCAGCAGGCACTGGGCTGCTTCCAAAATTTGGCTATTTTAAATAATGCTGATACAAACACAGGGGTAAATGTATTCCTTTTATTTAGTGTTCTTATATTTTTTGGGTAAATACCTAAAGTGCAATTCCTAGGTCATAGGGTAGTTGTTCTATTTTTAATTATTTGAGGAGCCTCCATACTGTTTTCCACAGTGGCTGCAGCAATTTGCATTCCCACCAACAGTGCAAGAGGGTTCCTTTTCCTCCACATCCTCGCCAACACTTGTTGTCTCCTGTGTTTTTGATTTTAGCCCTTCTGACAGACGTCCAGTGACAACTCAGTGTGGTTTAGATTTGCATTTCCCTGATGACGAGTGATGTTGAGCATCTTTCCATGTGTTTATTGGCCATCTGGATATCTTCTTTGGAGAAATTTCTGTGCATGTCTTCTGCCCATTTTGAAAACTGGATTATTTGCTTTTAGATGTTGAGTTATGTAAGTTCTTTACATATTTTGGATACTAAAAAGGGTCAACTGTACTTTGAATGGTTATAAGATTAGAGGTTGGGAGGACGGTGGCAATGACAGTTGTTTTATACTCCTAGCAACTGGATAAAATTTTAAGTCACTTAAGAGAGAAGATTTAAAAAAAAAAAAAGTCTTCATATCACTAAGTAAATAAATCAGTACTAACTGGTAATGTTTAGAAATAGGAATCCCCTTTGCTGGCAATCCAAAATGACTGACTGGCTTTTCTAATGTACCTTCTAAACCTTACAACATACCTTCCGAACATCAGAACTTTTCGGTTCTGTTGTCCAAGTGATGACCCGAGACACTGCCAGGCGAGTTTCACTGGAATTTATAAAATCTCCTGGATCCATCTGCTTGGCCAGAGTTTCTATGTATTTAAGGATAGCAACCTTCACCTGCAGAGGCAAACAAATGAGAGAAGACAATCAGATGGTCACTGAGGGACACTGACTATACTTCAAAAAAGCAATCACGTGCTTATTTTTTTGACCAATACAAAATGAAACATCAACAGTAACAAAAAAGAAATCACATAACCACCTACATACCTGAGGCACAAATACATGGAAATGTGGATTTTTGTTTTCACATCTAGCAGAACTTTTAAATCCCAGGTGTTTCATTCCCTGTGTCTGAACTGAAGACTCTCTTGACAAGAGTAAACCCTTCTCCTTGAGTCGGCCTTCAGAGCTTACAGCTGACTCTTGTCTAGATTTCCCTGGGAGCCAGTCTTTATAAATTAAGTGTAATTTGGCTTTTGGGGAAATGAACCAAAGTTTTCTGGAAATAAGGTATCATAAACCAAGTAAGTATCAAGATGGGCAATACAGGCTTTCCCCCAAACATACAGTAACATTCACCCAATAAGATCATGTTCCTCAACAGGTCCTTCAACTGCTAGAACTACCTTTCAAAAGAAGTGTCACAAAAAGGTTTTATACAAGTACCGCTGGAGAAAGACAACACTTCTTTGTAACTCCTGATGTGTGGGTGCATGGGATAGGCAGGCGTGTGGTCAAACGCAGGCTTCGTAATCGGCTGGAGGTGGGGTAAAGCATACACGCTTCTTCCGTACTCTCAGCCTTTGTTATCCTCAGAGTAAGCCACTGTTCAATTACCCCCTTTCTCTCAGGAATGTGAGAGCAGAAAGGCAGGCTGAGAACAACTGTTTTAAGAAGTCACATCTTCTGACACTCTAGGGTTTCTAAATAGTGATTCTGAAAGTCTCTGCTAGTGCAGTTTAGAAATGGCACCCGGCACAGGGTACAGTCCTTGGATACAGCAGATGTTAAACATGCATTAAGTACTCCTTTGCTGACTTAGATAAAGGAAAATATGTATGATTAAAACAGCAACTTTGAAAAAATATTGCCAGAGATTAAGATAATCAGGTTTCCACTGTTCTGATCTTAAGAGGTCATTTGTCTCACTGAACCCAAATAAGGTCTTTGGGAAGTACTGCGCCAACTTAATGGAAAGGAAGCAGTGTTACTATAAGGTTCTTGTACATTTTCCCCCTTCTGCTTCCAGTTTAAAAGAAAAGGGGGGATCAGATTACATTCTTCATTTCAAAATGACTACATTTTAAAAAACTTTTTAAATATGTTTATTCATTTTTGAAAGAGAGAGAGAAAGATAGCGAGTGTGAGCAGGGAAGGGGCAGTAAGAGAGAAGGGGCGCCGGAGGAACTGAAGCAGGCTCTGAGCTGACAGCAGTGGGCCTGGTGCAGGGCTCGAACTCATGAACCCCAAGATCATGACAGGAGCTGAAGTCAGATGCTCAACCGACTGACCCACTCAGGTGTGCCTCAAAATGAATACATTTTAAGAAGTAACTATAACTTTTAGATGTACTGAAAAAAAAATTGAGAGATAACCCATCGTCTGTCCAGATAAAATATAGTGGAAAGAGACTTATGATTAATTTTGCAGTAGCAAACCCAATACATTACGGTAGCACTTAATAATTGTATTCCTGGGGCGCCTGGGTGGCTCAGTTGGTTGAGCGTCCAACTTTGGCTTAGGTCATGATCTCAAGGTTCGTGAGTTTGAGTCCCACGTCAGGCTCTGTGCCGACAGCTCAGAGCCTGGAGCCTGCTTTGGATTCTGTGTGTCTCTCTCTCTGCCCCTCCCCCGCTTGCACTCTGTCTCTCTCAAAAATAAACATTAAAAAAAAAAAATTGTATTCCTGAAGCCATGTTACTTTCTACCAGTATAACTGAACAGTGACTATAGTAAAACAAAGAATGAACATCAATGTAGTTTGTGTTCAACTTGCTACCATCAATAACTGAATATACTTATTTGTGCTATGTGAGATTCAACTAGTGCCGTGTCAGCAACTTACAAAGGCATATAAGCTTTATAGGGTTTCACAGAGTAGGTGTGTTTATAATACCCCTAGGCACAGTAACCACAATACATACATAATAATCATTTGAAAGTTTAGATTTAAGTAGACGATTTCACAAGATTATATACAGTCTGTAATTTTAATAACAAAAACATGTATTAAGAGAAGAGAAAATTATCTAGCTGCTAAAATGTGTTTAACTTTACCACGTATCTGTGAAACCCAGAAAAAGGTCACCAAAATTATTATTGTTTGAATATTACTCAGAATCACACTGTATTGCTATTTCCCCCTATTCTATTGCTTCTTTTCTGACATTTAACCACATGACTGTGAGAAATAAGTTTTCTCTTTTATCTGAGAGATCCATCATTTTTTCAAAAAAGAATTTATAGATCGCATACACAAGTTGTTTTTCTATAAACTGTTCAGTTTTTAAATCTGCCATCCATCAGAAAGTTACCTTTATTTTTGGCATAAGGTCTGGCTCTAATTTAACTTTTTCTTGTTATCTTAAAATATCAATTTAGGAGTTTTAGAGTGACTTTCCCGTACAGTGTTGCCTGTGGAAGTGTGTATATAATATGTAATATGTGTATATATCACATAAAATCCAAAAGCCATATAGACAATGGCCTTTACAGAATTAGTCTGTAACTCCAGAACGTCTCCCAAAAGGAAAGCAAATTTTAGGGGTGACCGGGTTGCTCAGTTGGGCGGCCAACTTCGGCTCAGGTCGTGATCTCACTGTTTGTGGGTTTGAGCCCTGCGTCGGGCTCTGTGCTGACAGCTCAGAGCCTGGAGCCTGTTTCAGATTCTGTGTCTCCCTCTCTCTCTGATCCTCCCCTGCTCACGCTGTTTCTCTCTCTCAGAAATAAATTTAAAGAAAAAAAGTTAAAAAAAAAAAAGGAAAGCAAATTTTAATTAGCTTGTTTCCCACTGTCTTTTTCTTTAGGCATTTAGCAACTTTATTCTCTCCCTGAACTCCCCTATCACCTTTATTTCTTAAGCTAAGGGTTTAGACCTCCCTTTCCACTGGCTCATGAAAAATCTCTACGTATATTTTCTACAGCACTTGAATACCTACTCCTAGTACCTAAATCATAACCCTTATTACAGTTTGCCATGCATTATAGTAATGATAAAAAATCTAAGTTTTATATTCCTCGGAGTGCCATGCACAATGGCTAGGACAAAGAATAAATTCAAAACATATTTATCAATAATATCAAGTAAATTATTCTCCTGTAGGTCACGTTTTGAAATCACAACAGATAGAATCCTTTTCACAAAGCAGCTCTGAGAAATCAACATTATGTTGAGTGCAAGTCAACCCTGGTAAGAAACATAACTGTGAATTTTAAGGCAAAATCATATTCAGAAACTTAAAGGAAAATTGATCATGGGCAATAATGCTTGTAGAATATATTTCGTGCAGAAGAGAGCAGAGAAATATAAGGCTTGTAAATGCACATATGCTTGTTATTTCCCTGACTTTAATCTCATTTAGTAAAACTAAGAAAACCTCTACTAAACCTCTCCTAAAGAATTCAGGGGCTTTTCTATTATTTTTTCTTTTATGTTCAATAACCATTTTAAGTCACAAATAGGAATCCACCTCGTTTTCACATAAATTCACTAGAAATGTGTGCTAATAACAATTGAGAAAGGTAACCCTGATTCTAAATTTTTATGCACACATTAGAAATATCACCATTGCAAAAAAGGAGGAAAAAGTTACAATTTCAGTTAAGCTATTCTTCAGTTAAGGAGAACTGGAGAATAGCAGGGAGATTAAACTTAAACTTTTTTAAAGATTAAACTTAAAAATTTTTTGTTTACTAAAATACATAGGCAAAACTGACATTTTGCCCAAAATACCAATTCAAACTTGTCAACTTAAAAAAAAACAAGAGTATTGGGAAATCACAAACATAACATGAGAGAAGACTCTATAGAGCAAGTCTGCACCAGCAGCGTAGAGTTAGACGGGCCCGCCTGTGCTGCCTTCCGAGTGGGAACCCCCAGGAAGCTTCTCCCAGAGACAGCCTGGCGTTTGAGTAACATTTGAAGTAAAATCCGCGCATGCTTCAAGTAAGGCTTCCAGAGGTTAGTAGTTGAAAACAGATGCATACAAACATTCTCTGAAACACGGCAGAGTTTTTAAAGAGAGTTAAGAAAGGAAATAATGCAGATTAAACAAAAACAAAAAAACCTTGGAACTCCAAAAAGAGTGAAGCTGGTCCCGAAGAGCTGGCTTGACTGTCTGAAAGTTTATAAGAACAAAATCCACTGATGGAATGGTTTCGTATTCAACACAAATACAAATATCAACGTTATTAATAAAATGCTTCAATTCCTTACAATGCCTTTGAAAGACTTCAAATTTTTACCTTCAAGCTTGGTGTTTGGGTCTGATCAACTGTAAATCTCATTAGAATATTGAACTGAAGATCATTTGGAAAAGATTCTCTGAAATAAGGAAACAACAAAGCAAAACGAAGATTAATCAGGTAAACATCTGGCAAACTAGACAAAATTATGCTTTGTACCAAAACATCATGTCATTCCAAGAGCATGCATGACGTAGTATCTGTCGGTGGCACTATGTGCACAGCACACAGGTTTTCCAGAACAATCTGAGCATCTGAGTCTATATCCTATTGGGGGTTAAAAAACACCACTATAGTAAATAACAGTCTATCTCGCTTCAACGGATAGACTGTTCAACGGATTTAAACAGAACATTAAAAAAGCTGAACATTATCAGAAATGTTTCCCCAAACCTAATATCTGAATTCTTAGACTCACCTCAACAATCTACACAAGAAAGAAGAACTAGATCATCGGTTCAAAATGTTCTGGAAAAAGATTCTAAATGTTTAAATGCACACTAAAACATTCGCTTTAAATGTAGGAAATATTTTTTGTTTACATTAGATTGAATAAGATCTTCAACTCTATTTTGAACATCCTCGTTAGGATAAAACACCACCATGAGTTACTCAACCAACGTTCGTGACAGTTTTAGATATGAAAGGCAGTGTTTGATTTAAGGACCCCTGTTGCAGTAAATATATCATGTGAACGAGCATGACTGATAATTTTCAAGTGAAGCCCACGCAGCCTAAATGGGTCGAAAAGACTCAGGAGTCTCAGAGAAACTAAACACTTCTGATTACTACTGGTTAAACTGGAAACATATGAGGAAAATATTACCTTGTCACGTCAAGAGCTTTCTGGACTTTTGCCTGAACAGACCCCAGCAAATCAGCACCCATCTTTTTTAACAGCTGAGTCAGCAGTACAAACAACCAATCCTGAAGATCATCTTTGTGGACTTGTATGAAATCCACTAGAGTCTCCAAGAACATGCTGAATACCTACAGTGGACAAACGGGGGCAGGGAGAGAAGAAGGAGGAAATATTGACCTCTATGACTCATTCAAAACCAAAACAGAGAGGGAATACAGGAATCTGAGGCACAGCGGTTGGCAGCCAAGCGGAAAAACAATCTGTCTTGCTTTTCATTGGACTCTGTGATACAAGAGTACGTTTGAACTGTTATCCAACTTCTGCCGAAGTTCAACAATTAGCTATTCCATGCAGCATCGCTCGGTAAAGAAACTTGGGCCACAATGGCTGGCACACCTAATGCTGTCAATGATGCCAGAGCTTAATCTGCTTTAACTGACATCCACTGTAACTGCAATTTAGGGCAAGGAGCTACCTACTGATAGCCTCACCAGGCCGCAGCTATTTGAAGGAGTGGCATGGAGTTAATCAGAGGATGACTATGCTGACAGCTACCTTAAAATATAAGAACATTCTGACATATTGGACTAATTAGACACTCCTAGATTTCTCAATATGTCAGGTGTCATACATTTTTTTTGGTATTAGATATATTATTTATTAAAACTGCCCCAAACGTAATTTTAAATGATCTGGGATAAGGATAACTGTACCTAAAAGAAAATAAATTCAGGATACAAATCTACACCTTAATTTTAGTGATTTCTTTTTTTTTAATTAAAAATTTTTTTTTTTAAATTTACTTCTGAGAGAGAGAGAGACAGCGTGAGCAGGGGAGGGTCAGAGAGAGAGGGAGACACAGAATCTGAAACAGGTTCCAGGCTCTGAGCTGTCAGCACAGAGCCCGACGCGGGACTGGAACCCATGAACCATGAGATCACGACCTGAGCTGAAGTTGGACACTTAACTGACTAAGCCACCCAGGTGCCCCAACTTTAGTGATTTAGTCTCCACTTCTTTTGATGGGTTTTGTACTTGGCTCCAGTATTTATCCACTAGTTTAAAATTTTTTATAAGATAAAAAAAATTTAAGGAAAGGAATGCTAATATTCTTTAGTAATCATCTCATTAAAATACTTATGAAAAATGGCTGACACACACGAAGGTATACATTAACAAGAAACTCAGAACCATAGTGGAGAGTTTACTTCTAGGTAAAGAAGAAAAAAACCTCTCAGGACAATGTCAGCCACTACATTAAGAGACAATTTATAATCACAACAGATTATAAGAAGGGTGGCTTAAAACAGTTAATAATCTCAAAACTTTGCTAATTTGAGAATTAAGGACTTATGCTCAATATTTATCTTATTATTGAATTTCCTTTATTCAGTTCTACATGAACTCCCATTTTTTTCTCTTATGTTAGAAAATGAAGGATTTTCCTGGTCAGAATTAGAACTACGGTTTAATGTTTGAACCGAGTTAGAAAGGATACACCTCAGCTATGCGCTCAAGATGTCCTATAATTACAGACACAGGAACTAGCACTACTTTACATCTTCTAATACCATCTGACCCCAGACTGCTCTCTTCAACACCGCTCTTACTCACAGCGCAGAATCATTAACTTCCATCCCACCTCCCCAACTATACCCCCAAATCTGGCTTCTCTTAGATTTAAAACTTGGCCCGCTATCTCAAATGGCTGCTGGCTGTCTCCTCAGAGCCTAGAATAATGCTGAGGGACTCCGTTAAACCTACTCTACAACAACGCCTGTATCTAACTTAGGACCCACTCTTCCTGGTCCCAGGCAAATCGGTCCAGTGGTGTGTTGGAGTCAGTGAGGACTCGCCTAGAAAGCTGACTGCTGAGTATGCAGGAATTCTGTAGGCTGGCTGGTAGCTTGAAGTCACCCATGGTGAGAGTCTACACCTCAGAAGGCACAGCAAATACTACACGTCGGGGCTTTCTGTCCATCCCCTTAAACCTGCTTTGCCAGGCACAACACTCTAATTTTTTGATTCACTTTTAAACTTGTTTCAACTCTTGCCTCTTTTCCTGAAGATTCCAACTTCAAGCTTTCACTACAGCAAAGCTGACATTAGAATGCCTACATCAACTCTCATTTCATCTGGTTCTCAGAAAACAAAGAACCAGAAAGTTACATGACTTGCCCAAGGTTTCAATAGCGAATGGTTGGATCAGGACTTTAAGCTAAGTCTCTTGGTTTTCGGCTGTGTTCCATCCACTCTTTGTGAGATAACTTACCTCATCCACTTTACTGTCATTCAGCATAAAATTGTCCACTGACTTTTCCCCCACTTTGATTTCCTCTACAGTCATCCTTCTAATAATCATTTCCACAAGGGAGAACCAATTTTATTCCTCTTTAAGACTAATCTTTCAATTCTGGATTCATGTTCTCTACAGTATGGGCTCCCCTCTACTATCTTTACTCTTTTATTCTCAATCTAAATCCTTTGCTTCCAGCTGCAGAAGACAGTGTTGCACAGACTTCTTCAGTTAGCCTCCCACCAATCATCTTCTCATCATGAAATGTAACAGCTTTTTCACTAGCACAGTATTCTTGGCCATCCTGTAGCTGGTCACTGCTTTCCTCTTATTATTTCCCTTCTTTCTTTCATTCCAGTTGCCAGGCCCTAAATATGTGGTGATTAAGAGCCAGTCTTCTTCCTCCTGATTCTCTTTTCATCAACAGGGTGACCTTAACAGGCCCTCTCTCCTCTAGCCTACTAGGCCCCCTGGCCCAACAACAGTTCTCGTCAGGCCTTCCCCAAATCTGTTCATCACACTATCACTGTAGGCACCATGCCTTTCTGACGTCAAGTGTGGGTTTCTAGAACCAGCCAGGTTAAGTACGTATTCTAGGCTTAGTAGGCCATATGGTGTCTGCCACAACTACTCAACGCTGCCACTACAGCACAGCCGTCAACAGTAGGGACACACGTGAGCACAGCTGTGTGCCCTGTAGCTCTATCTACACAACAGGCATCAGGCCAATGCATGCCTGCTTCCTCACACCAAATGGTATCATTCTTTTGAGGGAAACAAAATCTTCCACTGCCTATACACAGCGTACAGAGTAACATCTCAAATGCTTAGCCAAGGTTCTAAATCTCCAAATTGCTCTCAGACCATCTGGCAGCATAAAGTCTACTGTTCTGAGTACATGACACCACACTCCTGATCTCCCACCACACTCCCTCTCTTTATACACAGCATGGGACTCGCTACGAAGTTTACGGCTCAAGTCCCAGCCAAAATGTTTCTTAGACCACAGACACTGATCTTTCCTTCTTGCAGTGTGTTGTGGGACTAACTTTATGGTGCTATTTAAATTCTTCTGTACTTATATTATCTTCCCATCTGAAACAGAACATTTGAGAATAAAGCCTCTATTTTTGAATAGTTGTGCATTACCAATTAGAACCAAGCTCCAAGTTCATCAGAGGCTGAGGACTGAATAAAAAGTTGTTCAATTAATGTGTAGGAGAAGTTCCTTAAAGAGTAAGGATCTTCTATTAAGTGGAGATTTACCCTGTAAATGGTAGCCAGCCCTTTTCTTCCCTCATTGGCAAGGGAGGGCATGTAAGCTCTTCCCTTCATCCCAGTCAAGATGAACTTCTTTCTCCCTTCTACATACGCATTGACATCTCCCACTTCTCTTGACGCATGTCAGTCACTCCCAGGAGGCCCTTTCTTCTCATGCTGACATATCTGAAGTTTATGTTCCTGACAAGATCTGAGCTGCTACTTTCTTCAAGAAGACTTCTCTGAGGGGCGCCTGGGTGGCTTAGTTGGTTAAGCGACCGACTTTCGCTTAGGTCATGATCTCGCGGTTCGTGGGTTCGAGCCCTGCGTCGGGCTCTGTGCTGACTGCCAGCTCAGAGCCTGGAGCCTGTTTCAGAGTCTGTGTCTCCCTCTCTCTCTGACCCTCCCCTGCTCACGCTGTCTCTCTCTCTCTCTCTCTCCTAGAAATAAATAAAAAAAAAAAAATTTAAAAAAAGACGACTTCTCTGAGTCTCCTAAGTAGAAATTTCTTTTGATAGAATACTGATGAACAAAAATGCAGACAAGTTATTTATAGCACGCCACATAGAGAATTCTACTATTATCTTTCAAAATACTTAAATCCTATCAATGGTGCTTACTAAGTGACAACAGGTATGCCCACATCTCTCTCTCTAAAGTAAGTATTGTGAATTTCACATAAACTTTCTAACTTGACTGCTTGCTCACAGAGTTCACTGCAAGATGCGGAGGGTACTCCCATGACCTCATCTAAAATTGAAGGAGTGGAAAGTAGATATGCTAATATTAGGGTAAAAAATCTGATTTCATAAAAGAAATTTGAGAGTACAGCTCCATAAACTGTTCAGTTTGCTTTTATGGGATGACATTTATAGATGAGAAAGTATACATGGGGAGATTGGGACTAATTATTTTTTTAGTAATAGCAAAACATGGGAATTTTTTTTTTCAAATAATTCAATGGAACCAACCTTCCATTGAAGGTTTATAATTCCATGTATTTCACAATTGCAATTTACTGGAAAATGACCATACCAATGGAACTATTACAGTTGAGGCAGTCTTTTCTTAATCTCACTATATCTTAGGTGTGCCAGTCATCAAATACAGAACAGAAGAACATCATCAAATTAGATTAATTAGTAGATTAAGAAGCACATCTCCAAACAGAATGACAGTTTGCATAACTGCAAATAGCATTTCGTGGATTGCAAAGGGTCCAACACTGCATGAACTCTTCGGGAGAGAAAATAGAGAAAAAGGGTTAATTTCACAGTCATGCAGTAAAGTTAGGTTTCCAACAAATATTGAACCAACTTACTCTCTATTGAGAGTTCCAACACAGGGGACAGCATGCAAAAAGAAAAAAAGAAAAAAAAGAAAAACACACAAATTAGTCGCCATCAATGCAAAGTTCCTGTATGGAAGAAAAACACTTAGAAAATAAAAGTGACAAATGTTTTTCAAAGTTTTGTGATAAACTCAAAATCATTTTTAAAACAAGAGTTAAATGAATAGTGTGAGAGAAGAGTATGTGATTTTCCTGTGTTTCTCCCTCACCTCCTTGCAAAAGAAATTTAAAAACAAAACCAGAAAACCACTTCTTTTCCAGACCCTAGTATCCTTGAGGCTCAACTTATAGAAAGAATCTAAGACTAACAGACACCTGCCCCCCATTTCTGAAGAGTGCCAACATTTACTTCCAAAGCACAGCATCCAGGGTTTCTTTTTTCCTCTGCAGAAGCAATATAGTCGCAAGTGACTTCTGGGAAGGTTTAGAACAACCACAGCTGTCTGGAAATAAAAAGGAGCTGTTTGTACCAAACTTTAAGTTTTGCCCAGGAAAGATGTGTGATCCGGACACTTCTGTTGCCTGGCACACTCAACTGTGCCCCATTTTAGTAGCACAGATGAAATTCCTACCCGAGTTGTTGAAGACTCAAAGACAGGACTTCAAGACGTAGGACTATATGGATCATAAAATGCCAATTCATAGTAGGCACCGCAGCGAAGGTGGCTCTTTTCTAATAGTTTTTTCACAGGCAAATGTCAGAACACAGAAGGTAACTTTTGGCATCGGACACTCCTTGCATTTGAGGGAAGAGTGATTCTAGAGCAGTCAAAAATGAAAATATTCCCTGAACTCCTTACCTTTTCAAACTTATTTAAATTTAGTTTTAAAAAAACTTACAGAAGTGCTTGGTTTTCTAAGGGCTTTACATATATTAACTCATTTAAATATCCTCATAATCTTATGAGGTACTATTGATTGTTAACTATTAATCACTATTAACTCGATTTCACAGATTAGGAAACTAAGGCCCACCCTTAGTTTGGAGGCCTAGTACGTGCTGGAGGTAGAATCTGAGCCCAGGAACCTAGCTCTACCATCCACACTTGTTAGCACCATGCTGTGCTCTCTCTGGAAAACTATTAACAGGCTTTAAATCAGACATCTGTAGCTTATGTTCTAAATTACTGTCATAGGTACGTCATCACTTATTCCCATACTGGGATCTGAAGTAAAAACAACAAAACAAGTTACAGGCATCAGATACCTTAGGCCTGTACACTCCACTAGTCCTGCCCCAGGAAAAAGTCCCGCACCGCTTTCAATGGAGTTCACAGAGTGCTCTTTCCTGGGGCGTTGGCACCGTACACCAGAGCTCACCTGATACTTTAGCTGGACTCAGATGCTTACGGTAAAACATGTAAGAGGGGAACATTCTGGGCACTGGAGAAAGAGATCCTACATGAAAGCAGATGGGCTGCCCACAAAGTGTCTAAGTATCTCGTTTCTGCTGAGGACAGCAGGTGGTGTCAATCACCTGGCGCGTAAGTGCGAACAACTCTGGGTTATCGTGAAAGCTGGGTCATACCAAGAAGGTGTGAACAGAGACTGAACTGCTGACTTCAACCTCAAAAGACACAGGAAAATCCACCTAACCAAGCTCATGGTGCGAGAGGTCTCCTGAATACTATGGCCCATTCTGGGGGCAAGTCTTCAGATAGTTTCTACCCTGTGAGCTTTTGAGCCACTTGAGGTTATGGCTAAGTGACTCCAATTCAGAGTGGACAGCTGACCCAGGCTTGAGGAAGACAGAGAAATGTCCCCGATAGCGTTTTTCACGACTATGAAAAAAGTGCCTGGCTCTTCTGGGGACATGCGCATAGTCCAGGCTGGGGTGAGAGTGAGGAAGGGATGAGAAGCAAAATGATAGGCATTGTTTGGGCATTTTCCTAAGGACAATGAGGAGTCACAGCAGAGTTTTAGGCTAGTAGAAAAGATTTATCTTTTATATAAAGGATGTAGCCTGGAGGAGGTGCAACAGGCAACAGACCTCTCGGCGCTGAGTTAGCAGTGAGGACACAGAGATGTTCAGAAGACTGAATTGACTAGGTTTAAGTGAAGTTTCCAGAACAATGCCCAAATTCCTCACTCGAGCAATGAGGGAATGGTGATTCCACCTGATGAGATAAAGCAACGCAGAAGTACTGAGGCTGAAGAGGACCATCAGGCACATGACGAAGCCAGTGCAGGAGAAAGCAGGGGCCGGAAGCACACGTCTGCCCATCACTGGGTTCCAGCAAGTGGTAATGTAAGCTGCTGCTAAGGTACAGAATTGAAGACAAGTGCCTGGGGCAAGAATGCAAGCAACACCAGTGCTCAAACAACGAGAGAGCAGTGCTGTACAACCAGGGGTTCGAGAGAGACCGGGTGAGCCACCATGGGCACCTCAACCACAGGCACATCACGTTCCTTAAGGTGACAGAAAAGACACATTGAGTAACGGACGGCAAAGTTGAAAAACAAAAAGGAATGTCAGCCAGCACAATGGAATTATGAGAAATTCCCAGAAGCTGAGAAGACCACATCAGCAAAAAATAGAATACATGTCAATGCGGCTAACAACAGCTTTAAGGTGACATCTCCTTCTATTTCAATAGGAGGAAAGGTAGAAAGAATGAGCTTCTGTGTAAAGTGGCTGGTCTGGAGGCAGCAAGCAGGAGTTTCTGCTTGATGGCTTCCATTTTCTGGGTAAGCTAAGCAGCCAGGATGTACGCGTGGGGCGTGAGGTAGGTTGGGAGGTGGATGCGCTGCAGCTGTGCAGAGAGAACTACTGGACATGGTCTCCATGGAGAACAGAAGAGAAAGAGGAGAGGAGGGTCACGATGTAGCACTGAGCACACAGACAAAAACCACAGATCAGAAATGGAGAGTGGCAGGAAAATGTGGAATACACACGGCTGGTTTCAATCGGGGCCAGTGCATTGTTCCCTTTCAAGAATCCTAACCTCCAACCAGTGTCATGAGCTCTACCTGCAGAGGTTTTTGAACAGACGTTACTATTGTAGTGTTAATAACTAAGAATTAAGCATAAAAGACAGGGATCAGCAAACTTTGGTTTGCAAGCTAAGAATGGTTTTTACATTTTTTAACTGGTTAAAACAATTTTTTAAAGGCAATCTGTGGGGTACCTGGGTGACTCAGCCGGAGACGCTTCTGACCCTTGGTTTTGGCTCATGTCATCATCTCATGGTTCATGGGATTAAGCCCTGCACTGAGCTCTGAGTGGACAGGGTGGTGCCTCCTTGGGATTCTCTTTCCCTCTTTCTGCCCCTCCCCTGCTTACTTGTACACTCTCTCTCTCTTCTCTCAAATAAACTTAAAAAAAAAAAAAGTAGGCCTTTCGTATTAAATAAAAAGGCAATTTTGTGACACATGAAAATTAAAATTTCAATGTTCAAAAAGTTTTGTTGCAACCCAGCCACATTCATTTGCTTCCACAGTGTCTACAGATTCCTTTGTGCTATTTAATGGCTGAGTTGAGCGGTGCTGACAGACATCATTATGGATGCAAATATTTACCATTTTGCCCTTTACAGAACACAAAATGGTCAACTCCTGATAAAAAACAAAACTGTATTTGGGAAGGGGTACTTGAGTGGGTGGCTCAGTTCGCTGAATGGCTGACTCTTGATTTTGGCTCCAAGCTGGGCATGAAGTCTGCTTAAGATTCTCATTCTCTCTCTCTCTCTCCCCTCCCCCTCCTTTCCTTTGCCCCTCTTCCCAGCTCATTCTCTTTCTCTAAAAACAAAAACACCCCTGTATTTGTAAAGAAAATCACAATCACTGCCTGATCCTGAAGATGGAGCTAATGGCACTTTATAAAATGGGGAGGGGGAAATCTGCCATTTTAATAATATCAGGAAGTTCAAATCAAACCCTGACATTTTAAACTCTGCACACTATGGTTATATATCCAGTTTATTCTTTCTTTCTTTCTTTTTTAATTGAGAGAGAGTGCAACCAGGGGAGGAGCAGAGAGAAGGGGAGAGAGAATGCCAAGAGGACTCCATGCCCAGTGCAGTGTGGAGCCTGATGCGGGGCTTGATCCCAAGACCACAGATCACGACCTGAGCTGAAATCAAGAGTTGGACGCTCAACCAACTGAGCCACCCAGGAACCCCATCAGTCTATTCTTAATGAATTCCCTCAGTGGCAGAGCTTCTGACAATCACCAAAGAAAAGTCAAACAGAAACAAATTACCAAAAATCCTCCAATAAGTCTTCATTAAACTAAAAAGCCGAAAACTTAGTCCAACAAAACCAGATGGGTAAGAATTATATATTGTTATAAAGCCTGATGAAGGAAAACCAAAAAGTCCTCTTCCTCACGACTCTGGCGAGGACTGTGGCTGGCTCTCCAAGTCTACTGAGGAAAGCCAAACGTGTGTGCCCGGCTCAGGTCCTTTACTGACACCAAACTCAATTTCCCTATTGATCTCTAAGAGACTCTTTTAAAAAGCATTTCTCTTTATTATTGCATAAATCCTAGCACCCAACGAAATTGTATTACTGTCTTAACAAAAATTAAAAAATTGTGACTTCAAGAAATAATCCAGCCCTGCTCTTATACCTTCCAGTCGACAAGACTTTTACCACTTAGTGAAGATGTTTTACAATTCTATTTTTAAAGGTTGTATAGATAATTATTGAAATATTATATATAAAACAGGTCCATCCAGATCACAGCTGTCTTGTCCTTTGGTTTATATTGTCAAGAAAATATTTCAACAACCAATTTGGTCAAGATTTACAGAATTTTTGCATTAAAGGGAATCCTACAACTATAATTAGTAGTAGCAATAGAAGTAAACCATGGTATAGTTATCTACGTGTTCAGTTTGAAAATTATAAACTTGATGTACATATATTATGTACTTACTTATTTATAATCTCTACACCCAATATGGGGCTTGAACTCATGTCCCCAATTCCAAGAGTCACATGCGCTACCATGGAGCCAGCCAGCCGCCTCTGACAGTTGTAAACTTTAAAACAAACTGCTTACCACTGTGTTTTAAATCTTTATCTTTAATGGAATCTTGTATTCTTGGATAAGATAAATATACCTTCTGATAGAGGATAATCTTTGAAAATTGTTTTACAGTATAAGCAGTTTATAATCTTTAGCTGGATTTTAGTTTATGTATAAAATGCGATTTTATTATCTTTAGTGTTGCGAGTAATGAAAATATCGAAAATAGAAAAAAATGAGAATGGTATGTGCAACAATAACGTGAAGATGGTAAAAAAAACATACAGTAAAATTCATGAATAGTTTTCTTATAATTTCCCTTCCACATCTCCCCTTTCACTTAGGTTAGAAATTCTCATGTAGACAACTGGTAACCTAAAAAAAAAAATACTTAAAATTTCACCACTGTCAGACATATTACTGAAAACAGAATAAACAAATACATTTTATAACAGTACTATCCTGTGAACCACAATTTCACAGTACACATGCAGATTATGCCTCACTATTTAAAATTAAGTATGTTTAAAAAAAATTTTTTTTTAGCAATCTCCACACCCAACATGGGGCTTGAACTCGTGACTCCAAGATCAAGAGTCGCAGGCTCCTCTGACTGAGTCAGACAGGCATTCCTAAAATTAAGTATGTTTTAATTAACATTAAAAATTAAACAAGGCTCTGAAAATTTTTATGGACTACTTCAATATATAAAATGCTTTTTTAAATGTTACTACCAAACTATGGCCAACACTGTAGTTTGTGCTTTTGTGTTATTTAATGGCAATTCTTTTCTACACGATTGCTCTTTTAAGAATACATTTACATTATATTGCAAAAGAAGAAAACAAATAAAACGTTCACAGAAACATTTTTTTTCAACTTACCCCAATTTTTTTCTTTCATAAATAGTAAAAAGTTTCTAGAATACAAATACACTCAGTTTGACTAACTCTGTGAGTTGTGCTTGTTACTATATCCTTCAGTTTATACAGTCTTAGCCAGTTTCTCTTTGGAGAAGCTTAAATGGTTACCAGTGAACAATTTCTAAATTATGGATGATATCAAATGATTTCAATTGTGTTTGAAAAGATTATTACTATTTTGGAGCAATAATAAAACAAAAATGGCTTACAGTGTTTTGCTATCACTTTACCTTTTTTTATTATTCTGCAATACATCTGTGTATTGCAACACAAATGACATCCCATAGGAATAAATAATCTTAAATACTAACACATACCTTGCCGTGAGGATCAGCAAACATTCTTGTGAAAATTTCACATAATCTTTTCAGTTCAACTCGACTGTCAAAATAACAAAGTAGCTAATTAATATCTTGCTGTAAGAAGAATTCATTTAAAAGTAACCTTAGGGGTACCTAGGTGGTTGAGTCAGTTAAGTGTCTGACTTAGGCTCAGGTCATGACCTCATGGTTTTTGAGTTTGAGTCATTGGGCTCTCTGCTGTAAGACAAAGCCCACTTCAGATCTTATGTCCCCCCCTCCCCCCGCCGGCTTGTTCTCTCTCTCTCAAGTAAAAAAAACCAAACCCAAAACCCCAAAAATGAAACTTTAAAAGTAACCTTAGTTGTAATTAGCTTCTTATAAAAAGAAAGGCTAAAAAAACCCAGTCCTCAAAATCATAAAGCTTGTGGGACTTACTAATCAGGAATAAATACAAATTTATCAAATGCAACAATTCTGTTGCAACCCACATTACCTTAAAAGTTGAAAGTTACATGAAAAGAAATACAACTGAATTCCTTTAATGTAGCAGGACAGGGGAAACTGTACAAATGACATTCCTAGCACATGAATTTTATCCTTTATTTTTTAAAAACTGTTTTTATTTATTAATTTTGAGAGAGAGAGAGCATGCATGTGAGTTGGGGAGATGGCACACACCCGATGTGGGGCTTGACTTCATGAATGGTGAGATCCTGAGCTGAGCTACAATCAAGAGCCAGATGCTTAACTAAATGAGCCACCCAGGTATCCCTGATTTTTTTCCTTTAAATGCTAAGATGTTTTCTTAAATTTGGCCACCTGACAACTAAAATCCTTCTAAACTATGTCTACTCCCTTGCCACTGAAAATGATATACCAAACCTAATATTAACCTAATTTTGATGGGGCTAGGAACAATATTCCAATGATTTATTGCAATTATTCATGAAGTGTGATATATACACATTAGAATATATTAGGTAGTACATAAACATCTATTTTAAATTAAATAGTTCTAAAACTTCCTAAAGGAAATATACAGCTAGTAAATCTAACCCTGATTTCAGATATCAAGTCAGGAAGCAGCCCTCTAATTTTCCACTACACTCAAACTTATGAATTATCTGAAACTAGGTTTTTTTTTTTTAATGTTTACTTTTTATTTTTGAGAGAGTGACAGAGAGTGAGTTGGGGGGGTGGGGAAGGCAGAGAAAGAGAGGGAGACAGAGAAATAGACTCCAGGGTTTGAGCTGTCAGTGCAGAGCCCAATGGCGGGGTTTGACCTCACAAACTTAGAGATCATGACCTGAGCCAAAGTTGGATGCTTAACTGACTGAGCCACCCAGGTGCCCCTGAAGCTAGGTTCTTAAAGGGGTTGGCCAGAAAAGTCTAAAACATTACAAAGATAAAGACAATAAAGAATTTAGGGGGAAAAAAAAGCAAATAAAAGCAATTAGGAAAGGAAACCAGTTCAAATCAAATGAAACTAATAACCAATAAAAAGTTCTGTTAAAAGAAATTTACCCCAATTCCACTTTGTATGACACTAAGATTCACATATTATAGGAACACTAAGTATATTCCTTAATGTTCAAGTGAGCCTAAGCATTCTTTCCTCTCACTGAACAACTTAGAATCAAGAATGAATTCTAACAGACTGGTCAACTTTAAAAAAAAAATAAACCAGTCAGTTTTAATTTTATGTACACTTTATTATTTTTAATTTCAAAAATAACGTTTTTCATTAACTTCTATTTGTGAAGAAAGTTCTTTTTTTTTTTTTTAAATAAATAAAGTTTTTTTTTTAAAGTAAAAATTTCTAGTGCAGACGGCCCTGAGGCTTGGGAAACTATTTTGATACCCTCTTCTGAATTTAAAACAAGTCTGTTCTCCTACTAAGACCTCGAAAGTGTTACGGAAACAAAGTCGAAAGTGCTAACCTGAAAGGACAATTACTTTAAGACAGTAAGCTCACCTTAGTGTTCTCTGATTTTTTAGTAAGTTTTGTAGCCCCAGGAGGCCTTCTTTCCTTTCTGACCAGTTGGAACTAGCACATCTGTTGAGGACTTCGGCCACATCTTCCGTCTGCCTCATGTACGTAGGAATACTGCCATTTCGAGAGCTGTACGAGCGTTCTGAACAAGCACTCGACGCGTCACTGTTGGCGTCGTCATCTGAATGCATTCCATAGGATTCGTATCTTCTTCGGGCAGGTTTTTTCTGTCATACATAAAGGCTCTCATCAGCAGTAGCCAAAAGAATACACTGAACTCTCACAATTTCTACTGACCACAAAAGGACTGGTTTTTGTTTAAAAATCAGTACGAAGCATGCGTCTAATCACTGTAATAATAAAATTATTATCAATGTTGTATCAGTCGATAACTGATTTTATTTTCAATATTTAGTTTTGCTTCAGAGAACAGGTTTTAGAAGTTAGTAGAAGATGAAATATTTTTTAATGACGGGATATAGTAGAAACAGAATTAAGACTACATGAAAGTTCACATATGTACAGTGAGAAGTGCTCAAATTGTGGGTTTTCCCCTTTTCTTTTTCCTTTTCATGGAAACCAAAGGACCACTAGTATATATTATAGATGAACAAAAATTACTGTAAATTTGAGTTGGTAAGAAGGGAATATTACTTTTTTTTTAATATTACTTTTTTAAAGAATGAGAATGGGTCAGAAAAACACGTTTCCTATATGAACTTCTATTTTTTCCTGTTTATCTTCTTTATCTAGTCTCCCTTTTACTTCTGCTACTGCTTCTCTTGCCACTCTTTCTTTCCCTGTACCCAACCCTCACGTCTCTTAGAGAAGTAAAATACAAAGAATGATGAGAATCTGTTTTGCTTACTACTGTTTTTAGGAGGCAAGCTCCTTGAGAGCCTGTCATGTTTTCCCCAATGTGTCTAAACTTCTATTTCAATAAATGCAAGAAAGCCTATTTAGGTTCGATTTCTTCATATGTGAAGCTTACCATTTAATATATGTAACTGCTAATTATACCTTGCATAATAAAAATGAAATGAGAGAGCAAATAGTTTGCAATTTCCTTGGAAGAATGGGAGATACATCTTTATGTAATCTGATACTTGAATTTGGGCTAATGAGCAGTGAAGACATTTCTATGAAACATGTTGATAAGCACAAGAATTTAAAACAGTTCTGGATGGCTATAAATTCTCCAAAGGCTAAAATCTTAAAAAACAAACAAACTTGAATTTAATTCAAGTTTTATAAAGACATTTCCATCAATAAACGCCTCTTCCTGATCTAGTGGCACCAGCTTAATTTAGGACGGGATAACGGGCTATGTCCTGTGTTGGGCTCCAGGACCAGTTTATTACAGACATAAGTGTCAACGGTTGCCTCATCTGTGGGGAGCAGTCAAGCTTAAAGGAGAAGAACCCCGACAGGACATTTGACACAAGCAGTATCTCCCTACTGATAATCATATGTACAGAAAAATGGATGTATTAAAGGATCTTATTACTTCCACTGGAATATTTTAGAGAAAACTGTCATCTGTTAAACTGATGAAGCAAAGGAACAAAGTTATGGTATCATAAGATGTCAGAAAACAGCAATGTCTATACCTTAGTCCGTATGTCTCCTAAGAGCTGAGCGCAGTAAATTTTTAAAGAGAAAAATTGAAAACAATGAAGAACATTTTGCTAAACAGCACAATGAAGCAGGCATAAACAATGCCCATAACCAGAAACAGTAAGGTTTTTATTATACAGATACATAAAAAGTGCTTAGTAGCAGGCTAGGCTAGATCTCCAACCTTGCCAGTACCCTTTAGTCCGAAGCTACCAGAATATTCCCATAACCACTTTTCCTAAAGACACTAAAATTTGCTTTCTATTTGGATCCTTTTATTGTTTCCAATGTTAACTTTGTTTCTATGATTTTCCCAAGGTCCAAATTAGGCTTAATAAATTTTTTCCCTAGAAATTAAGAGTTATAACTGGAATATTTATGCTATGCAAATAATGGAAGTAGACAGAAGCAGTGATTGGGACTCGGCTTTTAGCCTTGCTGGCTTAAATAATATATAATCCCCTTATATAATCCAAACGCACAGTGGTATTTTAAGTAATAGTTTAAGAATAACCCATTCAATTCATAAAATTTATGTGAGCACAATTTAACTGGTAACTCTTCCATTTAAAAAGAAACTAGGCAACCTGATTTGAGGAATACACTGATGAGGAATAGTAAATTTAAAGCACTTGACGGATCATCAGAACAAGATGTGATCAATATATCCCATGTCCAAGAGAACACAGTTCCTACTTAGTTATATTATTTATTAAAAAATTAATCAAATGGCTGAGGTAAACGGAAAATTCTGCACATACAGACTGTTAGAGCAGAACTATACATGTGATTACGTGTCTTGTATTACAGCTATGATCAGTAGGTATTTTTTAAAACTTTTTTTTCAAATATACAAGGCATACACTGTATTATATCAACACTGGTTAAGATGTGACATACAGTTTTAAAAGGCAGAGCGTATTTTTTTAAATTTCAAAACAAAGATGAGGACTTTTATAAAAGTTCTGTGTAAGAAACTGAGTAAATGCTTCTCCAGCATAGACAGGATTAATTTAATTTGCAAGAAGAAGTGTATACTGATTTGGGAAATTAGCAGAGGCCAATTATATTCATTGCTGCGAATGACACTTCCTTCATAATTTTAAGTGAGAAAAACACTGGCGATAGATGCACAGTACTCTTCTGACAAACTACCATGGATGTGTAGGTGATGCTTTTAAACCTCACTATTTAATGTGTTCAGGCATAACGAACCAGGAGGGCATCTTAATTATAATTTGTCTGGAAGTTGTACTTCTCTCAGCTCAGAAACACAAGCAAGCAAGACTAAACAAAATCCTGCCTCAACTAAAACAACCCCTCAGTACTCCAAACGTTAGGCGAGCCACGAAATGTATGCTTGGAGCGCACATATCTATGTGCCCATCTGCCCTTAGTATACACCAGTGCATAAAACACCTCATCATACTAACAACATCATATTTACAAAACATTCCTGACATCCCATCAATTACTTCTGGCCCTAGCTTAAAATTCTGACTGAGTAATTAATAAGGACCAAAAACTGATTATACAATTCTGCTTTTTACATTTGCCCATATCTGGTCTTTCTAGATTTAATCCGTAAGCTTTTTCCCATGTCCTCTCCCACGCTGGTGGGCTGGCTTACCCATACATCGATTTCATAATTGGAATATCTCTAATGATAAGGAAATGGAGAAGAGTACCAAGGCATCTGCCACCGCCTCCTCCACATCAGAACCTGTGTTCAGGACCCGCATGGCACTGACAGAAGACGACAGTCGGCTCGATTGGCTCATCCCATACCCTGGACCTAATTCATCAGAAGGAGGAAAAGAGCTTTGAGAGAGTCATAAATGTAACAGCATCACACTGGAAACTTTAAGATCCTTAAGGGGAGGGGAAAAAAAAAAAACCAATGGGGCAAAGCATTTTAAAAGCAATTCTGTATTTTCTGGGTACATTTGGTTTTTGGTCAAATAAAATGGTAAAGGCAATTAAATTACTGACAGCGTATGGAAAATAAATTTAAAGAACAGGAGCTATGATACATTTATGACCAGAAAACAGAAGAAAGCATGGTTGGCTAAGGGCTTGTACATCTACAGCCCTTGCAATTAATCCAGCTCTATCAGTCAGGCAGATCTCAGCCATACAGGTGAGCCACGGAATAGTCCAGAACAAACCTTAAACCTCACTCCAGTAAAGATTAGGGAGCTCTATGAAGCTACACCAGTTTACAAGGGAAAAACTCTCCAATTAGCATCTCTTCTCCTTCAGCATAGGTTTTCATTCTATAACTAAGACATGTCATTTGATATTTGTTAGGCACCTACTGTGTGCCCAGCATTCTGAGGTACTTAAAGACAAGCCAGAGATGGATTCTCCCCCTCAACTACTTTCTCCACCATCATTTACAATTAAAACACTTCATCCACCATTTTGGTTTTTTTTTTTTCCAAAACATGTACAAAGATGAAGTACATAATTGAGAACATGAAACAATTCCATATTTAGAAATGACATAACTTAGATTACATATACACAAAAAGGCTATCTGCTAGTGAGAAAAATACTCAAATAAGGCTGTGGGAGGGGAAAAAGTTACTTGGGGGAAAATTAAAAAAAAAAATCACAAATGACTTATTATCCAACAAATCAAATTAAAATAAAAACAAAGTGATTTAAAAACATGAATCTACAATTCAATGGAAACTGAAAAGGACAAAAATCTGAG
This sequence comes from Crocuta crocuta, assembly GCF_008692635.1. Classification (NCBI taxonomy): domain Eukaryota; kingdom Metazoa; phylum Chordata; class Mammalia; order Carnivora; family Hyaenidae; genus Crocuta; species Crocuta crocuta. The sequence goes on from NW_027528417.1 coordinate 4,212,218, forward strand.
ATGGATGCACAGATGATAGTGAAAATGTACTCATCCTTCACCTGAGGCCCCATACACATCGGGGGCGTAGAGGGCACCAGTAGATCTGGAATGGTGTCTGGAGGCTGCAATAACAGGACCATACAAACCTCATCTATTACCACAGAAACAAGGAGTAGCGGCAGCACTATAGTCGGGCAAGGAGAGTTAGTCAACACTGGTGTTACTAGTCATTTAAAGATCAGAATTGTCACTGCCGAGGAAGGCAACTGAACATTAGCACTGCAGTATCATCCTTGACACACAAAAGATCTCACACCTAAGGGGACAGACATAAGCCCACGGGAGACAATAAAAAGCAAGTATTCAAATGGAAGGAAATGTCAAAAGTACAAGCATGAGACAAAAAAATGAACACTGTAGTTTAAAAAAAAAAAAAAACCACTATGGTAACTAGTAACCAATAATAAACCTAAATCCTTTAACCCTGAACCCACTGAGGCAGGTATTACTATTCCGTTTCATAGATGGGCAAATTAAAGCATAGAGTGAAGTTAATTAACATGATCAAGGCCACACTGCTGGTAAGTGAAGCACCTCAGTATCTGTACTCCCTCAAGGCCTTTGCTCTTAAACAGTACGTGAACCATCTTCGTGTTGTTCAAAAGATAACATACCTCACTTACATTAATCTAAATATTTTCCATAATGGTTCATTGAAGTTCTGCATTCAGTAAACAATTTAAATATCAAAGACATGTGACCGTAAGAAAAGGATACCAATAATACAATCAAAAGACCCACAAAGGTAACATGTCTCCCTATATTTATGTCATGTTTCTCTGAATCTAATTTTAGCATAGTTTGTTTCATGTCTTAAAATCCTGACTTTCATAACACCATAAAGTCAATCTTCTTCATTTTAATATTTAATGAAATAGAATACTCCTATTTAGAAAGTTACTTTTCTTCAGATATACTAATTAGAGCAGTTAAAATCCTTTTTTAAAAGAAAAGTTTGAAAGAGAAAGAGAGCAAGCAGGGGAAAGGGAGAGAAAAAGGGAGAAAGGGAGAATGTGAAGCAGACTCTGCGCAGTCAGCACAGAGCCTGACGTGGGGCCTAAACTCACGAACTGTGAGATCATGACCTCAACCAAAATCAAGAGTTGGACGCTTAACCAACTGGGCCACCCAGGTGCCCCTAAAGCACTGTATTACACGAATCACTCTTTTCTTTGCCACAGGACCTTAATGGACGCAAAAATGATCAAAAAACTTGAGACAAAGGATTAAACAGAAAGAATGCTGTTCAAAATGTTTAATCAGACTCTGAAAAGCGATTGCTATAGTTAACGCAACATACTAATATATAGTTTTAATTCTAAAACTTTAAAAATGGTGAGAGTTGAATCAATATGAAAATGCCCAATGGATGAAAATTTGCGAAAAATGTTATGGCATCAAACATTTTCCCTGTGGCTGAAGGTAAGGGGTGAGGCACCACTCGTATTCTTATAGGAACACAAGCCTGTTTTGAAACGTGGCTCCAGAAACAAATGGAAACTAAGGGTACAAGTTTCAGAGGAGCTCAGCTTTGCTCAGCTTTGATTTATTTCTGATGCCTGAGAGCCCTCACACTGGCTTTTGTGCTACAACTGAACGCACAGCAAACTACGGGATTCACTTGCTGGATGGCGATCCTCAAGTCCAAGGTGAAAAAACAATTCACCGAATAAACACAGGAAGGACAGCAGAGCGCAGGCAGGCACCACAGACACCGGGAATGGGAAGGACAAGCTGATTTCAGAGCCAGCTACCCCTCATCCCTGGGTAGTTACAGGGCCAATCTGTTACTGTTACTATGCAGCATCCATATGTAAATAAAAGAGCCATCAAAACCAATTCTCCTAAAACTACAGAATTAAAAGATCTAATCTTCTTTAACCCAAATAGAATATCTCTTTAGAATCAGGTTTTAGTATATGTGCTGCCGAAGCGAGCACTCTCTTTAGAATCAGGAAAACAGCCTCCTTTCATAATAAAAATTTAAGTGATTTAAATTGTCAAATGGAGGCTTTGAGGTGAATCCAGAAACTTAATGGCAGGCTACCATTTCTCTTTAAAAAGAGGCCTAGGAGCAATGTTTATTTTTTTAAGTGATTAATCTCCTCTCATGTCTGACTACTGCAAAGATTTAAAAGGTACAGAAACAGATCTTGGTTTGTTCTTGCTATCTCATGTTTTCTAATAATTCTGCAGTGGAAGCATTATACGAATACAGGTGTTACCCCATTAAAAACATCTAAGATCTCTGCCAAAAAAGTACCAGGAAACTACTTCCAGGCAAGCAGTCAAAGCCTGTTTGGATGGCCGAGTGCCTACTATGTGCCGAGCACAGCTCTGAGGGATTTGTTTCCTATTTTCTCTCACTTACAGCTTCTTCAAAACATCCTAACAAGTACGTGCTCTTCATATCCTAGTTTTACCAATGGGGAAACTCAGGTAAAGAAGTTATAGAACCCAGGCTATCCGACCCTAAAATATGTTCTTAAACTACCACACACCCAACTCTTCAAGATGGCATGCATAGTTTATACAAATGTAGGGTCTATTTCACTTTTAAGCACATATGCATGAACATATACCACGTACATCCATACGTATGCATGTGTGTATATACACATACATAGACAGTCTGTCTGTATACAAACTAAAAATACCTCTGGGAAAGCACTGAAAGGGAACTCTCTGGCACGTGGGACTGGAACACAAATGACAAAGGCCGAGGATGTCCCTGTCTGTGTCCCTAGCTCAGTGGGGTCTTCTAGGTCAGTACAGGACCGGCTAGTGACTTATTTGAACCAAAGAGTCCAGAGAAGACTTTAACCCCTAGATGTTCTACACTAACATGTCTACTGAAGGAAATAATATTTCTGCTTGGCAATGTTCTACTTAAAAGTCACAAAATCTGAACAGCACATCTCTAAGTATTAAGGTAAACTGTATTTTGTGGAATTAAAAAATGGCTTTAGGTATGTACATATAAACAAAGTACTAGTGAAAAAGGTGAAGGACCATGCAGAAATTCTAAAACATTTCAATGTAAGAAATTCTGCCTCTCCGATTATTCTCAAAAACTGTAAGTTTAAAACATCATTTACTATTTTTATAATTGAGGTAAAGATACTATTATGGGGAAGGATATAATATAATCTCTATAATCTGGAACACGGAGGTTTTACAGCAGTGACACAACACGGGCTAATGTGTGGGAAACAATTACGAAACTGTACAATACTATAAAAATGTTAATCTCGCCCATTTTAATACGTAGTTCATATGGTATTTTGCAGCACTCTTTCTAGTAACCTAAGTTAAATATCTAACTTGAAATGTTAATATTTCTGCTGAAAAAACCAACAGCATCTATTTTGTCAAATGAAATGGTCCATACTTCACAGGAGAGTAAAAATTTAGATATTATCTTCAAAGTTTATAGGTTTATTTCTTAAGATAAATTTTGAACTCAACATTCTGTAGTTCAGAACGGTGTGATAGTCACTTGATTATGGAGACAACCTCTTTATACAAGGTCTAACCTGCTCATTTCAACAAGTAAATGTTAAAGGGATTCCCCAAACCTACAATTTCCTTCTGACTTTTTCTTCTGTTAGGACAGAAACGAGAGGCCCAGACACGGCTGATGAAGAGAGTTAAACCCGGAGTCCACAGAGGCTGTCTGCTGGTGACCACACGGTG
>NW_027528417.1:4216091-4235115 GCF_008692635.1 Crocuta crocuta
GGCACCGATGCCTGTCCACATGCTTACCGAGGGGCTGGAAAGAACGAACAGGACTGGTGTCCCGGCTGCTCTCCCGACTGGCTTCCCGGCTGCACCCTTGACTCACACTTGGTCGAGGAATGCGACTGCTTCGGGCTGGTACAGACAGACAGCCGCACAGAAAGGGAGGGAACAAAAGACAGAATTTGCATTTTTGATACGTTAGTTATATTTTTCTTTCTCAAAAACTGATCAGTAACTTAAGTCTTATGAAAGCTGAGAAGAGATCACTCTTGATAAGGACTGCAGGTAAATCTGAATACAGCCCTCCAGTTTGTATCAGAAGGGTAGAATAGTATTTTGCAAATATAAATAGGCTGCAAATCAAAAGGTTTAAACTATACTTTAAAATTATACTTCCAAGGTAAGATACCTAAATCAATTTACAACCTGTATTTAAATTGTCCTTAAATTCTAAGTTGTTTTCTTCTAGCTTCTAAGCGCCCATCTGAAGTCTTCGAAGCTACCCAACCCTGCAATACAAAAGAAGAGGTCCCCCGTCTCACAAAGTGGGCCTTACCCACGGACAGCCTAGAGGGACTCGCCTCTCTGCTACAGCCCTGGCTCCGTGGTATCTTGCTTCTCTTCGGCGCCGAGGCGGAATTGACCAAGACTCTCTGAACGCCAGAGCTCACAGTGGAGAGGGCTGTCGTGGTCAGAACTCTTCCCGGAGACCCGGACCGGCTGCCAGCTGGACACCAAACACACATGCAAATGTTAAGATGTGAATTCTAAGAGAGCTTGCTAAAAGGACAAAAATTCAAGAAGTACATCTGAGAAAACTGGGATAGTATGGGAAGTTCTAAGTTCAAAGGAAACGGGCTGAGGAAGACATGTGCATAGAATCGTAACCTGGAAAAAAATAAAAAAGGTACACTAGGACTGGGGGGTAAATCATATAAAATATATGGCCAGTTTTGGGGGGTGTAAGATGCTATGTTTAATAAGGGCGACATAATAATAGTCTGTTTCAGAACACAAATAGTGTAGAGGATTTCCAAAAAAATAAGTTATCTGATGGTACGTTTCATACCAGCTATATATTAAAGCTATATATTTACAAGGAACAAAACTAATCATTACATTATTGCTATTTTTTGTGAAAATAAAAATTTGCTTCCTGTTAAAACGGTTGGTCTCTCTGAGATGCTCTGAATGGGTATAACAAAATTATCTTGCTACTATGTATACCTTTAATTTTTACAAAATTGAATTTTGAGGGTTTATAATATTGGGCTAGATGAAACAGAAACTTGTTTTTTGCCTTCAAACAGTAACGGGGACTTGGGTGGCCACATCTAGGATGGAGTACTTCTACTCAGCAGAAGTACTGAGAGGAGACGAGAACTACACGCAAATGTCAGAGAAGGCAGATGCTTTCCCAACTAGTGATTTTCAGTCTTGGAAGGCAGAAGACACGTGGTCAGGGGAAAAGAGGGAGCTGGACAAAATCTCAGAGACTGGAGCAAGGAGTAAGAAAAAGCTAACATGGTTTTCAACTAGAATTGCATGGGTTAACGTTTAAGGAGGTGGGCTCCCGTTCAATCAGAACATTTTACGTCTGTACTGAATGGGAAAACAAGCTCGGTAAACTCCAAGATGGAATTTAACTCTATGTTCTGAATGGTAGCATTACAGAAAAGTTGAACTTGCACTTAAAGAAATGAGAGCAACTTTCCTCCTATGTTGGGCATCACCTCTCTTCACCACCAGGCAGTCACTGCTCACCCTGTACAACCTTACTTCATTTCTACAGAGCAAAAACTAAAGACTCAAATGCCAGTGTGGTCAAGCAGGAGGTGTTTATGAAGGAGGAGCACTGAGCATAAGGTAGGGAGTGGTGACTTTTCAGTCCCAGCCAGTTCTGTTTTGTGGGAATACTGGCCAGGATTTAGGGTTTGTAAAAACAAAAAACCAAAACAAAACAAAAAATTAAAACTCTGAAACTTCCTCATTCTATCATGTCGTGTCGCCCAAATAATAGATGAATGGAGGCGGGCTGCATATCGTCCTGGGGCTGCTGACCTGTGGCCTCCACCGTAGTTTTCTCGGCATGGTCTTGCCGAATACAATTTAAATTCATGTTTAATTCATAAACTTTACCAGCACACAAAGTTAAAATTACCTTCCACTGGTTATAGCGATACTGTATAAAAGCAGTGTTTCCAAAGAAATTAATAATTTATTTGAATAGAAGGAATCTAAGTTATTACAGGGAAATTATTCAACTTTACTTTAAAACAATGGCTCGTTTGAATTATTTCTTGGTGTTTCAGGTGAAGTATCTTCAAATCGGGTTTTTGTCAGTTATAACCTTAAGGATACCCACAAGGCACCTGTTTTCTCCATGCAGTATCTAAACTAAACATACACACCGAAACATCCAAACACCCAACATGCCACAAACTCACAATGCAAGATAAGCCAATGGGACATTTTATGGGAACACTTGCAACAATATAAAAGGTATCAATAATGAACTGAATGAACACATACAATATGGTATTCTGTTAAAACTAATATAAATTTAAGGGGTGAAGGTGTCGGTAGACCGGAGAACTTCTTGAAATGTGGGTCTATTCAGCAAAGAGGAAACATGCAGTGCTGCCGCACAGTAACCACTCCACCTGGTCTGGATTACGCAAGCTCATTCTCTACTTAAGTTCATTCATACCCTCTCCTAGAAAATAGAATTGGCAGTTTGTTTTGCTTTTGTCATTGGCCTCTCTTCTCCACTAAATCCAAACCCCAGCCAACAGTGTGATAATTCCAATGCCTATGACTCATTTTGGAGTTATCTATACTTAGAGGAAAATACCAAGGCTCTTTTCCCCAGCCAAGAACTACCAAGGCTAATGCTTCTGCTAAGAAAACCAGTGAGCTGATGAAAAAGAGCCTGGTGAGCATGCGAGCAGCACGCTACTAGAAAATACCCTCATCTACAAAACCTGGAAGTAGAAGCATGTCTCTCATGCTACCTGAAATTTTCAAACTACCATTTTATACTTTTTACAAGGTATTTTCAAGGCATTACTAAAGCTCCTTTGCTTCATGTCAAAACCTGTGGGATCCACTTGGAAATTTTCCACAATTCAAGGTTTGGGTAATAAAGACAAGCCAAAGATAGCTGGCAATTTTTGCCCCAATGTGGTTACACCACAGTGGACTATTATGCTGAGAGTTTCTGCTGAATAGACCCATTCTCGATAATGAAAATCGGTGGTCAAACAACAGACGCACACAAAGTCTACAGGTTCTTACCACCAATGGCATTAGCAGACTGTGACCCTGAACAAGTGTAAAGGCAGAATTAGGGCAAGGGTTATCATCCAGGAAGAGGCAAGGGGCAGATTTAAAATGAATGGCAGGTGACTAAGCTGTAGTCAGTTCTTAGAAAATAAAAAAGCCCTAAAGCATAAAAAGCAAACTTCAAAAGAAAACTCCTTAAGCCACAGATGTCTGTAACAAAAGCAGTACATTTAGTAGCTTCTGCAGCTGAAATCAGACACTCATGTACAAAGCAGATGAAGTGAAGGTGCAAAGTAAAATGTTAATTATTCAGCTTTTCTTCTGCGAATAGCCTCTAATCTCAATAATAATTAAATGTTTAACTTTTTATCATTTAAACATTTAATTTAAAACTAAAGTTAAAAAGAATTACAACATCTTCTGGCTGAAGAAAGCTTGCACAAAAAAGCTACACTTTTTTCTTCCAGATGCACAGAAAATAAAAACGAAAACAAACAGCAGGGGCTTGGGGCGAGGAGACGGAGCTTCTGACAGGCTGTGTAGCCATTTGTACACAACCAGTCACTACCGACAAGAACCAAAGACACCATCCTTACGTAAATAAAAACCTGGAAATCTCTCCATTGGGTCTGCTTTTATTTATTTTGATTAGTCATCAGAACACACCTGCTCTGACCCAAGGTTTTTTTTTTTTCCCCCCTAAATGGTAATATAAAAATTTGGAAAGACCCGGCAAACTCTAATGATTTACTTCATGACAAAGTGAAGATGGAGGTCACAGCAGTATTTCTGTGCAAACAACGTTGTAAAGAAACTTGCGTCAAATCATACAGGGCCACAATTTCTCTTTTCAAAAGAATCTAGAATGGAGTATACAGTCATTGAGACAAATAAGCAAGCAAGAAAACAAAAACCTCTCCAATATGATTTAAAACCCAAGTGATTTTACAGTGAGAAAGTCTTCGATCTTAAAATCCTACCAGGTCTAAAAAGCCTATCGTTATGTTCTCTTACTTCAGGAGAGGATTTTAAGTATTGTAGACTGGGTTTCAAAGTGAAAAACCAAGTGTAAAATAATTATTCTATATCCTACTGAAGTGATCAGTAATTACAATTGACCTTTAAGAGGGAGGTCCTTAACATATTAGAAAACCATACACAAAGCACTTTGAATCTTTGCTCCACAAGTTCAATCTTGGTATTACTTTAGAAAAGAACTAAACAGCTCACATCAAATTAAATTTTATCCTTAAGATACTAAAGACAGTTGGCTATCTTTATTCTTCTTTATGCTTTAAATTTCCTAACATCTTTATTTCTTTGTTTCCTGAAGGTCAGAAAAATAACAAGGTACAAAAGTACACAACAGGAGTTTAAAATCCAGTTGACATTAGGTGAATAGTGACACGGAGGGCAATTTTATCAGCTGAAATATATAGTGTGTATTCTGGGCCCAGGTATGGTCTTCAAGGAGATTAAATCCACTATACCATTTAATCACTGCAATCCTCTGAGATTATCGTCTTTATTTTATAGAGAAATATATGGAAACAGAGCAAGTTTAAATAACCTGGAAGAGCCAGGATTCAAACATGGGCAATATGGCTTGAGAGTTCATGACCGAAGTCGGACACTTCTCAGACTTTACAAATCACTTGGTGATCTGGTTAAAAAGCCTGAACCCAGGAGATGTGTGGTGGCATATGGGGCTATGGCTTTCTAACTCACTCCCAGACGCTGACGCTACACGTGGAGGTATGAAGCCCTGAGCTGCTACGCTACAACTGGTAAAGATCGAGGTACTTAAAAAATCACTCTCAGGGCTCCAGGCTGGCTCAGTCCGTTAAGCATCTGACTCTTGGTTTCGGCTTAGGTCATGATCTCAGGGCTTTGTGGGTTCAAGCCCCAAATCACGCTCTGTGCTGACAACTTGGAGCCTGCTTGGGATTTTGCCTTTCCCTTTCTCTCTGGTCCCCCACTCATGCTGTTTCTGTCTCTCAAAATAAATAAATAAACTTAAAAAAAATTACTCTCAAAATCCAGAAAAAAAAATACAGAAGATCAGGGAAGAATGTGGTCTGATTTATTCCTAATTGGGCTGGGAGAAGAGCCCTTACCCAGAGGGCATTTGCCATTTTTCCCATTTATAAATAATCCTCAAATTGCAAACCAATTTTACCAAACATTTCCTTATTTTTAGGACTCTTGTTGAATGTTCCCATCATTTCTCTGCCTGGATTTTTTGACTCTGGAAAGAGGAGGAAAGGAGAACCTGCTGGTAGGACCTTTGTAATCACCGCCTGGCCCCCTCCACCACAGCTCTTTCCCTGGATTCCAGGATTTGGGAATCAAAAAAGAAAACAGACAAATAGAGCATCTGTATCTTGATAAATTGCCTAAACCACCGTGGAAGATAGTTAAAGATATTTCTTTTCAAAATGGCCAACTACGTATAATAACCCCCAAATTATTCCCCTGGAAAAAAAATTTCTGTTTTTAGAGCTAAGTGTGAATGAAAATCTCTTGATAAAGAAAGAATAGGAACAAACTCTTTTAAATTAATAATGCCATAAATGTACTCAGGAACATGTAGAAGAAATGAATCATTCATTTTTACCTAGACCTCAAAATTGTGCTTTTTAATAATTGTGCTTGTGAGGAACTCAGCTTCCAATGAAATAGTAAGACTATAGATCTCAAATTTAACAAGGAATATAGAACTGGACGTTTCAATTTATGTGTCCTCACTAGGAGGCAGTATACACCTGCCCAAAATGCTAACTGTGTTCTACGAGATTTTGGGGAGAGTTTGAAGACACACGCATCTGTCCTTGAACAGCATGAGCTAGATGCAACCAGATTAGACAGTGACCTATGGCGATTCTTTTGCCTCTAAAAAGCACAATTTTCTACATTTGCAAGTTTGCGTAGACCGTGAAAACCTTAATGCTAAGAGTTTTGTGCTATTTAAAATATCTCCATGCAAAAGTGTGTACAGCAGATGAGGTACTTTCTTTCTAAGTGGCGGATATCAATGATGCAGTCCTAGGAACACACCAGAGACAAGACAACACCCACTGAAAAAAATTCCAAAACATGCACAACAACTGATCCAAAACATTGAAAAAAAAATACCTTCATTTTTGTCAGGTGATGATGAACCTAAAGTACAGAACGAGAACTCAGTATGTGGCTTGTCTTTTTGGAAGTCAGCTTTGTCTTTATCCACTGGTCAATCTCCTACTACGGTCATATACAAGCAACACATTCCCTTGCGGCAGCACACACCCAGGAGAATTCAGAGGCAATACGTACGCTGAGACTGAGACACCATCTTTGTTCGGCTTCTCCCTCGAGAATCTGTCTTGGCATTTCCCATGCCCGCAAGCGGCGCCGAAAGCTTTGCTCTCACCCGGCCTGGGGAATGAAATTATTTATGTAAATAAAGATGTTTTGTAATAATATGTAGTAATGAGGAAAAAAAACACCTCACTATAATTTTCTGATTGGGTGTGTTTTTCAAGTATGGTTAAATTCTGAAATAATGTAACCATCACTGACAGGTTATATTTCCCTTAAACTTTTTAAAATACATACTCCTTTTTATGCACTGCACCATAAGCTAACTCTTGTTCAAGGGTACAAATAAGGTCAGACTAAACGATTTCCTTTCTTAGTTTGCTAGTCTTAGTCCAGGAGAGTGACAATTCAGGTATTCTCCACAGGCGTGCCACTTGGTCCCTAACTGGCAGTTCCAATTCTGAAATTTCAACTTCTATGAAATTTAGTTTATTCTGAAATACAGACTAAATAGAAGCCTATTCTTAGGACCAACAACCGAACAATTCTTTTGACTGAAAATACGGTTCTAAAAGGGATTTGCAAGAAGAGATTAAGTAAAATATTTAATATTTCTATCCTGTGCTAAACATCAGATTACTACAGAGAGATACATAGAGATATTTTCTTCCCCCAGCCAATTTCATTTATAAAATGATCTGAGGAAACACCTATCACATGAGAGCTGGCACTTTCCTGAGTGTTTCTCTGCCCACCTCCTGGTGGCACTCCCTGTTCCTCTAGCACTGCCTCAACCCCAGCAAAAAACCAAGCCACAAACATCTATTTCTAGAGCTCTTGAACCAAAGGAGATCACATTTCTCAAAGTACCTAAGTGTCATTAGTAAAAACAAAAACATATTACTAGTAGGTACTTTGGTGTTCTCAGTCTCCACCACGATCAAATCTGAACCGATACCAAAAACAATCATAAAGAAGGGCTCACAATCCTTTGAAGTTAAAAGGTACAATTTGTAGGGCACTCACTATACTAGCTAGCCTGGTACGGTCATGTTAAGTAGAAAAAATAAATAAATGAAGGAAAATGACAAAATTAAGACCTGAGTGAGGGAAGATAAGAGAGTGATTAAAAGCCGGGAATAAACACAAGCAAAGCCAGAAGTCTAGGTGCTGAGTTCTAGCATTCTCTCAATTCTTCAAGGCCCTTAATAAGCCTAGACCTTCCACCCTTTAACAGAATCTGTTTAAAGTAAATACAATGTTCTCCCGACTAAGAAGTAAAACAGAAAGACAAAATTATAATTCTTGAAATGGAGAATTTATCCAAAATAACAAGGAAATCAGAATAAGTATTTCTGATACTATCATTATAAATTACAATGCTAAAGTGCCAGAAACCATTTTTAGAGAGTCCTCTCATTTAAAATATGAAAATATTTCAAATACATCAGAGTAACTATGAGACCAAAAAATGTTAAATATACTTGGTTTTGTATCACAAGAAAAGGTTATCCATGTAAAACTTAGGAGAAGAAAGGTGTGTTTCAAAATCAGAGGTTTACAAGACAGCCTTCAGGCAGTATAAATTGAAAAACTGATTTTTTTCCTTTCTACAAATTCAAAAGCAATAAACAATTGTTTTCTTAAAGTAAAATAAAGTGATGTATCTAAGTTTTTGTAAGCCTAGCTTCAAATCATATGTGCAACTTTCCACTGATTGTAAATCAAAGACACACTTAAAAGGGGACTGAATAAATGCACTTAGCCCCTCATGAGAAAGCAATGGAGCATGCCCCCCCCAAGTATAAGTAAATTTGCATAAATTAAAAAACAAAAACACAAAATTAAAAACATTAGTGATGCTGCTGAAAAAAAAGAAACTATTTAACTTTATACTAGATATTACTAAACATTTGTTAAGCAATTATGTTTTTTCCAGCATGAGATGATCCAAGATACAAAGCACAACTCAAGATGAAGAAGTAAAGAAAAAATTCACATCTGTAACTAGCACAACCAAACATAAAATGGAGAAGTTATTATGGCCATCGAATGATACACTTTTGCAAATTAGCCTATTTTAGTTTGTGATATTTAATTCCTACTAATGAAAATATTAATGTAGAGGTATTGGTGTTACTAACAAAATGTTTGACTCTTACCATCTTCAGATGTTGCTCCTAAATAAGAGAAATAAAACAATAACATTTCAACAAATTCTGCCAGCGCTGATGTTTAAGATCTACACGTACCTCCCACCCCAGGCTAAAATGAAAGAGTGAAAAAAAAATAGCATCTAGTCTGACAGCCTTAAGTTAAAACGTTCAGTTTGAGAGAAAACAAAATTTGAGGTCACGTAGTGGCATAGCACAAGAGAAGGGTGAAGCCAGACACATGAGAACGGCCAAACCCTCCAGACACTTACACCTGCTACACTTCATACTCAAAATTTGAAATGGTGAAGAAAATTATAGAAATTAGTCACTTAAGAAAGATGCAGTCCTGTCACTGCTTTCTTTGAAATGAAGATTTTTATAGAATAAAAATACGTTCTGTGCATTTTCTAAAAGCTGTCCATAAAAGAACGAGAACAATGGATGAACATGAGAGCCAAATCCACAGCTCAGGCCTCAGTAACCCACTGTTTTCATCAGAGCATTACGATGCTTATCAGTCCACCAGCTCTTTACCCATTTATATACACTCCCTAGGATGAAAAGGAAAAGTAGCAAAAATGAACAAGTAAAAATATCATAACTCAATACTCCTAAAGGGCAGTAATCAATATAACTCTGTACGTGTATATACAGATTTTTTAAACATAGGCTTGAATATCACTGAGAATAACAATAACACATCATGTGACACAGAGTCGTCTTCAAGCAGGTTTACGTTTCTGACCCAAACGAGAAAATATTTTAATCTGGAAGGTGAGAATAATGTAAGCACGCACAATTTCAGTGTGAGAAATTGTGTACTGAAGGGTTTAAAATACAGAAACTATCTCTTGGTGGGCTTGCATTTCATTAATTTTAATTTATGAAATACTTTAAATATAGAGAGGAGCACAGAGACCGTGTAAGTAACGATCATGTACCCAACCCGCGATTAAATAAATCTTGCATTTCATTGGAATGGAAGTTAAATCGATTTGAGTTTATGTAGTAATTGACAGAAAACCATAGTTTTCCATTTTTCCTCAATCTAACACTAAGATTTACAGATTCAGTATCTTCTTAACGTTCTTAAAAGCTCAAATTCCTAGACAACATTATGATATCTGACAAAGCAAAGGGGAAATGTGGATAATATGCTGTGTAGTATCATACAAAAATACCAAACAGATAAAAAATACCATGCTGAACCAAGCAACTATAGATAAACTATATTCACTTGAATACTGAAATTAAAAAGGCGAAACTTATAAAGAAAGTTGAGTTCTGGTTAAATGTTAAAAGTCACTCTTAAAAAGACAGCATCTGTGACTTGCATTTTGTTTTCACACATAGCCGTATGAGCCTGTAAATACATCATTTATCTCTCTGTATCAGAGTCAAGAAACTACAGACTTGAATCAAATGACTTAGGGGATTCCTTTCCATTTTTCTGAATCTGACTCTATTTCAGAGAAAGACTTAGGAAATCAAGAATAGCTCTATGAGCTAAGGTAAAAACATTTAAGGTAACTGATTTCACTTACAACAAACAATAACCTAGTACTTGAGTAGACTGCAAAACCCAAAAATGAATATGCCTAACCCCAAATTCAGAGAATTATGTAGCCATCTTTATATCATAACTGCTGCTAAATAAACAGACTATTTTCAGAAATTAAGTGAATGAAGATATTATATAGAATCCAAGGGCCAAAAAATCTTTAGTAGAATTAGAAAAGGAAGTTCTTACCATCCATCTTGTCAGAAGTATCCTCTTTGATGAAAGGGCAAGCAAAGAACAAAGGGAAACTTAGCATATTAGAAAACAGTAAGTTTACTATCCCTAGAAACATTATTTTTAAAACAATTCATAGCACGGGCATATACACAGACGTGTGTGTGTGTGTGTGTGTGTGTGTGTGTGTGTGTTTCAAATAAAACATACTAGGAGATTTAAATAAGATGAGATTCCCATGTGAGGTAAAGAAAAAAAAAAAAACAATCGGTAATGAATTTAATCTTCATTGGCCCAAAGAGAAGTTAGTGAGGCTTATTTCCCAACCTGAGGCCCTTAACATCATCAGGCAAACCTCCTCCTTTGGTCTTCTGAGTTTCTTGAAATCAAACACTCATGGTATCCCTGTTCCCAAAGGATTGAGCACTTAAGTGGAAGAAAAAACCCAGTGGCAACTGCGTTAAGGAATGTACTGCTTAACATTGGAAGATTATAGTAAGAACAGTCTCTAATCTCAAGCACAGATCTCTCTCCTGAGTTCCGTACCAGAGTATCTCAATGCCACTGAATATCCTGTCAATATACCACTACGGCTTCTCAACACCTCCAGTCTGATGCCTCACTGGGACTTTAAATTTTAAACGCATAAAACACAACAAGCTTTTAACTGCTCATCCTTTAGCAATCTACCACTACACTGACAGATTCTTGAGTACAGAAGCATGTATTTCTGGATTTTTTAAAAAAATTTTTTAATAGTTTATTTTTGAAACAGAGAGAGACAGAGCATGAGCCGGGTAGGGGCAGAGAGAGAAGGAGACACAGAATCTAAAACAGGCTCCAGGCTCTGAGCTGCAAGCACAGAACCCGACACGGGGCTCAAACCCACAAACCGTGAGATCATGACCTGAAGTCAGACGCTTAACTGACTGGGCCACCCAGGCGCCCCTATTTCTGGATCTCTTGTACCAAGTTGGGTGCCTGGCAAAACCCAAGTGCTTATTAAGTGTTTGCTTGAAAAACAATGGAACACTTCCTCTGATCCAAAAATGTTCAGTCATGACAAGCAAGGCTCAAAGCAGAAGAAAACAGAGTATACAGTCACATGTGTATACGAAAGCCGGTGGTGATGGTGGATGGGGAGAGGAGGAAGGGAAAAGGAGAGAGGCAGATGGGGGGTGGGAGGAAGGAGGGAGAGGTGGAGGAAAAGGAGGAGAGAAAGGAAGGAAGGAAGGAAAGAACAGAGAAATAGAAAAGAGAGAGAGAGAGAGGGGAAGGAGAAAATCCATTATCCCTGGAAAGAGCCACAGGCAAGTAGCTCACTGTCTCTAAGTATAAACCTGAGCCAGATAAAGAGGACAGAGGGACACGTTTCCCTTCTGTAATAAAGTAAATGTGCAATTCAAACCTCAAAGAACCAAGATAAACCAAGTCAACCTCACAGCACTATTACAGACTTTCTTATGGAAAAAAAAAGTTGTTACAAATTGCCTTCCTAGTTGATATTAAAATATTTCAAATACTGTATTTTTTCCTAATAAAAATAATAGATATTAAATATCACATTTTTAAGACTCCAGATAAATAGGTTTTATATTTGTTCTCCAGTGTTTTCCCCACTTAAAAAGGTAAGATATAATTCCTGTACCATAAAATTCACCTTTTTATAGTATACAATTCAGTATTTTTAGTGTATTAACAAGGTTGCACTACCCTCATCACTAATTCGCTAAAGTTTTCATCACCCTAAAGGAAATCTTGCACCTATTAGGAATCACTCCCAAATACCCATGCCTCTCAGCCTCTGGCAACTACTAATTTACTTTCTAATTCCGAGGGTTCACATATTCTAGACATTTCACGTAAATGGAACCAAAGAGAAAATGTCTGTGTCTGATTTCATAAGGCTTTCAAGATTCACCCATCCTGAAGCTTGTAGGAGTACTTCTAGGTAAAGTAGTCCTTTTTATGGCTAAATACCATTCCATTCCACTGTACGGACACATCTATTTCACAATTGACCAGTTGATGGACATTTGGGTTGTTTCCATGGCTACTATGTTGCCACGAACATTCATGTATATTTTTATGAGAACATAATTTCGTATTACCTTGGGTATACAGCAAGGAGTGGGATGGCTAAGTCACACCGAAACTGTTTCACATCTTAAGAAACTCCCAAACCGTTGTCATGGCAACCCCACGGTTTTTACGCCCTAACCGGCACTGCCCAAGGGTTCTAATTGCTCCACATCCTCACCAGCATTTGTTACTGTCCATCTTTTTGGTAACAGCTATCCTCATGGACATGAAGTGACATCTTACTGGGCTTCTGATTTGTAGTTTCCTAATGACTAATGATGGTGGGCATCTTATCATGCACTTACTGGCGGTTTGCATATTGTCTTTAGAGAAATGTCTATTCAGATCTTTTGCCTGCTTTTAAATGGAATTCTTTTTGTTACTGAGCTGTAAGAGTTCTTCATGTAATGGGGATAGAAATCCCTAATATCAGCTGTGTGGCTTGCAAATATTTTCTTGTAAGAGTTCTTCATATAATTGGGATAGAAGTCCCTAATATCAGATATGCAATTTGCAAATGTTCACCCTCTTTCTCTATGCTTTCTTTTCACTTCCTTGATGGGGCCCTTTGAAGCACAAAAGTTTTAAATTTTGATGAAGCCCAATTTATCTATCCTTCCTTAGGTTGCTTGTGTGTCTGGGGTAGTTTGTGAGAAAACATTACTTAATCCAAAGTTACAAAAATTTACACGTATGTTTTCTTCCAAGAGTTTCATAGTTTTAGCTCTTACATTTGGGTCTTTGATCCATTCTGAGTTAACTTTCTGGATATGGTGTGAGGTAGGGATCCAAGTTCATTCCTTGGCAAGTGGCTATCCAGTTGTTTCAGCACCATTTGTAGAAAAGAATTCTTTCCCCACTGAATGGTCTTGGCATCCTTGTGAAAAAAATCAACTGATCATAAATATACTGGTTTATTTCTGGCCCCTCAACTCCATTACACTGGTCTATGTGTGTATCCTTATGCCAGTACTATGGAGGCCTGATTACTTTAGTCTTTAAGTTTTGAAACTGGGAAGTGGGAGTCCACCAACTTTTTCAAGGTTGTTCTCAAAACTGTTTCATCTATTTTGATCCCTGGCATTATCATATGGATTTTAGGATCTGCTTATTTCTTCCGAAAGGTACCTGGACTTTTGACAGGGGTTCTATGGAGTCTGTAGGTGAATTTGCTATCTTAACAATATTAAGTCTTTAGAGAACCTGGGGGTATTCCCACCAATTTACATCTTCTTTAATTTTTTTAAATCATAGGTTATAGTTTTCAGTCAACAGGTGTGAAAATAAATATATATATAAAATGTTGCCCTTGGTTCTCTCCCTCCTGGTTCCTGAGACAGAGATTCTAAGAACCTTACAATTTCCTAAATTGTAAGAACACTGGGGGATCTCTTGTTCTAATATTTGGTTTTTGACCCTGGTGCCTGGCAGATACCTTGACATAAGACCCCTGTAATTTCCTGGGTGATAGAAATGTTTTTTGTTCAATTGAGGTGATTCCTGGTAGGTGGGCTCCTGGAGAGCTTCAGAATGGAGTCTAGTCACCAGAAAGACGAAGCCATTATTTGAGGTTTGAAGGTTTTTAGCCCCACTCTCCCTCTTCTGGGAAGGGGAGAAAAGCTAAGACTGAATTAATGAACGATCATCCTACGTGATGAAGCCTCTCTAAAAACCCCTGAAGTAGAAGGTTCAGACACTTTCTGGGTTGGTGAATGTACCAGGAGGGTGGCACACTGTAACTCCGTGGGGACAGAAGCTCTTGGGCTAAGGACCCTTCTGGACCTGGCCCCGTGTATTTCTTCATCTGGCTGCCCATCCACATCCTTTACAAGTCCTTTGTAACAAACCAGTAATGTAGTAAGTAGATGTCTTCCTTGAGTTTTGTGTCAGGCTTGCAAATTAATTGAACCTGAGGAGGTTACGGATTCTCTGCTTTATAGCTGGTTTGGTCAGAAGCAGGGGTGACAACCTGCATTTGCCAGTGATGTCTTAAGTGTTGGGGTGGGGCAGATGGGGCAATCCTATGGGACTGAGCCCTCAGCCTGTGAGGTTTGCGCTTATTATAGTTAGTATCAGAACTGAACTGAAATGTAGGATACCCAGCTGGCGTAGGAGAGCTCTTTGGTGTGGAAAACCCATACATCCGATGTCGGCAGTATTATGAATGTGAATGTTAAGAAGAAACACAGGAGAGGTTTTTCCTAGAGAAGTCTTACATTTCTTTTGTTATATTAATTCTTAAGTATTTTATTCTTTAATGCTACGGCAATTGATATTATTTCAAACTGTTCATTGCTAGCATTTAGAAATACAACTGATTTTTGTACATTGGCCTTTTATTCTGCAACCTCACTGAACTAATTTTTAACCTCTCATGGTTTTTTTTTTTTGTGGGTTCCTTAAGGTTTTCTCTATATAAGATCATGTTTTCTGCAAATACAGACAGTTTTACTTTCCTTCCAATCTGCATACATCTTATTTCTTTTTTTGCCTTAATGACCTGGAGCCCCCACGGTAATGTTGTAGGAAGGGCAGGTGGGCATCCTCATCTTGCTGCTGATCTCGAGAGAAAGTACCCAGTCTTTCACATTAAGTATGGTGTTGGCTGTGGATTTTTCATCGATATTCTGTATTAGATCCACTAATTTCCCTTCTATTCCTAGTTTGTTCATTACTTTTCTCACAAAAAGGTGTTGGTTTCTGTCAAATGCCTTTTCTGCATCTACTGAAACAATCATGGCTTTTGTCCTTTATTCTATTAAT
Source organism: Crocuta crocuta (assembly GCF_008692635.1). Classification (NCBI taxonomy): domain Eukaryota; kingdom Metazoa; phylum Chordata; class Mammalia; order Carnivora; family Hyaenidae; genus Crocuta; species Crocuta crocuta. The sequence goes on from NW_027528417.1 coordinate 4,231,416, forward strand.
GTAGTGTATTTAGAGGATTCATTTTCATATACTTCAGTATATGCACTCCTAACAAGGTAATGTTTCTAATACAGAAAAGTTTTATGAAAATTAAAAGCACCAAACGACCCACTTGACATCTTTTGTAACATCTCTGTCCAGCCCATGTGTATTTATCTATGTATAATTTTATAAAATGATGGAATTATCACACTGGTACTATTCATTTGATCTTTGTTGAAAATATCGCTTGTGGGGCATGTGGGTGGCTCAGTCGGTTGAGCATCCGACTTTGGCTCAGGTCATGATCTCACAGTATGTGAGTTCGAGCTCCGTGTTGGTCTCTGTGCTGACAGCTCAGAGCCTGGAGCCTGCTTTGGATTCTGTGTCTCCCTCTCTCTCTGCCCCTCTCGCACTCACTCTCTGTCTCTATCTGTCTCAAAATAAAGACATAAAAAATTTTTAAAAATTATCTATAAACACAGGATTACTGGATCAAAATTCTCAACATTGTAAAAAAGCTTCACAAGGTCAATAATATGGTAATAACATTGGATGGTGACTGTACTTCTTGTGGTGGCCACTGAGTAATGTATGGAATCATTAAATCAATACAATGTACACCTGAAACTAGAACAATGTATGTCAATTACATTTCAATAACAAAAAAGGAATTGAAAAGCTTTCTAAATTGCCACGTAGAAAAAGTATTCTATGTTTAATTCACATCAGCACTTTTTTTTAAATGTTTTATTTATTTCTGAGAGAGAGAGAGAGACAGCGTGAGCAGGGGAGGTTCAGAGAGAGAGGAAGACACAGAATCTGAAGCAGGCTCCAGGCTCTGAGCTGTCAGCACAGAGCCCAAGGCAGGGCTTGAACCCACGAACCGTGAGATCATGACCTGAGCCGAAGTCAGACGCTTAATCGACTGAGCCACCCAGGAGCCCCACACATCAGCACTTTATAACCACATTCTTTATCAGCAGTAGGCACTAATCTTAACTTTCTCACCACATTTAAAGCTCTTTCAATTTGCATTTGTTTGATTCCAGCTAAGGTTCAACATGTGTTCTGGTGTGTGTGTGTGGGGGGGGGCAATTCTGATATATGTTTTACTTGATATGTGTACAATATTTTTCTATAAAAATAAGGTCATCTATTTCTCACAGACTTGTATAACTTGTGGACACTTTAGCTTCTTTTGTAGTATGTGATGAAACTTTTTCCCCTTTCCGTTTTCAGCCACTTGATTTTATACTTTCACACTTAAGATTTAAATCAGAGGGACTTTTCCCCCATGGGATTTGGCTTTTATCCTTAGAAATTCCTTCCCCAACCTGAGATGAGATGAACATTAACTACTTCGGTTTCATCAAGTTGCTTTTCAACGTTTTAGTCATTTGGAATAAATTTTTTTTTTTTAATGTTTTTATTTATTTCTAGGAGAGAGAGAGAGACAGCGTGAGCAGGGGAGGGTCAGAGAGAGAGGGAGTCACAGACTGAAACAGGCTCCAGGCTCTGAGCTGGCAGTCAGCACAGAGCCCGACGCGGGGCTCGAACCCACGAACCGCGAGATCATGACCCAAGCGAAAGTCAGACACTTAACCGACTAAGCCACCCAGGCGCCCCATAGTCATTTGGAACAAATTTTTATATGGTGTGAAAAATGTCTCTAACCTAATTTTACCCCAAACTGTAAACCATGTGTCTTAACCCTATTTACTGAATAACTTATCCCTTCGTCCCTGACTCTGGCTGGGCCAACTGCATCGTGTACTACAACTCACCCTGGTATCTCTGCACTTCCTACCGTGTTCCATGACCTGCGGGCCTAGTGCTCTACCAGTACTATCCTCCAGGAAGACAGACGAAGCACACAAGTAGCGATAAGCCATATGAATAACCAGCCTCAAACATTTATCAGCTGATAAAACACAGAGGTGCCTGGCTGGCTCAGCTGGAAAAACACACAGCTCTCAATCTTGGGGTCACGAGTTTGAGCCCCAGGCTGGGTGTAAAGATTACTTAAACTAAAAAAAGTAAAGTTGATAAACATAACAAACAGACTCCAAAAAGCTTCGGGAGTACCTATGTCAGCTCTGATTACAATAAAGATTCGCATTCTCCCCAGACCCCCAGCAGGCTGTCACGTGGTACGGACACAGAAGCCAGTCTTGGGGCCAGTGCCCTCCCCAACCCCCTAAGGAGGCAGTGGCTGGGGGCGGCAGCCGCGCACACCTACGAACATTCTGCAGGCAAACGATGGAAGCGAGAAGTGTGCCTCTGACGCAGGTGATTAGGAGGCCGACAAAGGGAGCAGCAGAAACAAGGCAGCTTAGATACCGTAGAACTATGCTCTGAGTACACAGTCACGTTAGAAGATACGGGCTGTGCTTAACTAGCGAGAACGAAAAAGAAGTGATTGCAGGATCGCTGTCATCACGCCTTCGCCGAGGCCAGGGAGGAGACGGTGCACAGCACCCCGGGGTCAGCTCACTTACCCAGCGAGGCGTAGGAGCCTGGGTTCAGCGCACCCGCACCCAAGCGGCCGGCGGGCGTGGCCTGCCCGGCAGCGTGCTGCGCCTTGGCGCCCGCAGCGGCGTTCACATCGATGTCGCTCCGGGAGCGCTGCAGGCTTCCGGGAAGGGAGCCGGCTTTGCTGCCGCCCGCTGACACTGCGGGAAACAGAGCAGAGGGGATGGGGACAGCTTGGACTGCTGCAAACAGCACGAAAACGACATCAACTTGAACCAGGATGGGCTAGTCCATGATGACAAAGGGTGAAAAGGGAAGTAGTGTACAAATGGACGCTAGAAAGAACTTCAGAGTCCTGCGGTTTCAATCCTGTTACAATTCAATCTTCTTCGACAACTGTCTCAGTATTTTTCTGGCTCACTTTCCTCTTCCATAAAATAGGAAAAACACCTATACTTAGTGGCATTCATACAACTGTTGTGGAGACAAAGACATGACACCTTTGGGGGATGCACGGAAGGAAGCTGTGCCAGGTACCAGACGGAGCGGGGTTGTTGTTGTTTACGATCAGAAAAATGCCAGGAGAACCACTCCAGGATATGGTTATTCAGAAAGTAATGTGAATTCTACCCGTCCTTGGCAACGCAAACTAAGCCATTAAATTTCTGGTCTTTAGTTTTCAGTTTTAAAAATGAAGAATTTTATAAACTGTGACTTATGATCCATGAATAGGCCATGAAATCAAGAGTGGGTCACGACCAGCATTTTAAAGAAGTGAAACCAACAAGAAAAGAGTGCATCACAAGTAAGGGTAAGCAGTGCTTCAGGGAACCTGGATTATACTCTATTCTACATAGTACATGTATATCGTACGACTATATTCAACATAGTACATGTATATCGTACGATTATACTCTATTCTACATAGGACATGTATATCATATGCATGTAATTATACACACTACATTGTACATACTGTGTGTAGCATACCTATATGGGATACAATGTGTATATGTGGTATTAGCTTACTGTGTAAAATGATGTTCTCACTGTGGGTCATATTCAGAGTTTAAAAATGTTTAAAAGTTACACTTTAAAAGTACACCAAAACAATTTAAAAGCAAAACAGTTAAAAGCAGTAGCTTTTAAACCATTCTGATGTGGGCCACGGTGAGAAAATAATTTTATTATTTTTTAAAAATATTTGAGAGAGAGAGAATGTGTGTGTGGGGGGGGGGGGGGGGGA
>NW_027528417.1:4235586-4249007 GCF_008692635.1 Crocuta crocuta
GGGGGGGGGGGGGAGAAGGAGAAAGAGGGAGAGAGAGAGTCCCAAGTAGGCTTCTTGCTGTCAGCACAGAGCCCGATATGGAGCTTGATCCCAGGACCCTGAAAGCATGACCTGATCTGAAATCAAGAGTTGGCTGCTCAACTGACTGAGCCACCCAGATGCCCCGAAAATTATTTCAACAGTAACATTATCTATAAGGCAGCTTTTACTTGATCATTCAGTACAATATGCTTTGACTCTTGCTTAAGGAAGGCAGCTTACCTCTTCCAGCCACAGCTGATGGGTTTGCTGTAGACCATTTGGAAGAAAAGGGGCGACTGCAAGGTAAAAATAAACGCTTTTAGTAAAAAAAAAATGTAACTTATTACTCCTCTCAAAACAATGAAATACTGAGTTTTCTGAAGAAGTTGTTTTAATTTAATTAAAATTTTCCTTTTACGAATGACTTCAGAACACCTGTTGTCAGGCATCAGCGGCCCCTCAGCTGTGGAGTGAAAATGGAACAAGTAGCAATGAAGAGACCGCACGCCCTCTGAAGACAAGCAACCAGCGTGTGCCGTTCACTCTGCCCTCAGCACCGCCACCGTGTCACCGCGGCAGGTAACGCACACTCTGGCACCGTGTTCCAAGATGCTTTCCTCAGAAGGACAGAGAGGCAGTGCTACACGAGCACACGGGATTCAGCGTGACCAAAGCCGCCTGCACCTAAGCCATCATGGCCGTGGCCATCAGCAGCTCATGCCGCTGCCAGAGCTGAGCGTTACTGCCGGGGACGAGGGACACGCGGCTAAGGACCGCTGCGGAGGACAGAGAACACGCATGATCAGAAGGCAAAACAGCTCAAATCACCTCAAAGAATCCACCATCTGCCTTAGCAGCTTTAAAAAAATTTTTTTAAATGTTTGTTTATTTTTGAGAGTGAGCGAGTGAGCACGAGCAAGGAGGGGCAGAGAGAGAGGGAGACACAGAATCTGAAACAGGCTCTGAGCTGTCAGCACAGAGCCCAATGCGGGGCTCGAACGAGATGGTGACCTGAGCCGAAGTTGGATGCCCAACCTACTGAGCCACCCAGGTGCCCCTGCCTTAGTCTTTTTTGATTATCTTTCATTACGATGCTCTTCTGCAGCCCGTAGGTAGATAATATATCTAGGTATGTAGGGGGACCAGGAAAGTTTATCTACAAATTTTAAAGGTGCAGAGGAGAAGCAAAGGCCCCAGACAGGTTCATGCAGGAAAGATAACTGTTCCCACAGCAATTACACTGGAATCAGATAATATCTGCCTTCTCACTGAATGTATGTACAGCACTCACAAAGCACCGTGCATGCCTTCTGGGACCCTGTGCCCCAGATGCCTGCCTTGCCACTTCCTGGTGCCACTCCTGCATCAGGGCCCTGCCAAGCAACCAGCAATCTTTGTGCGGTCAAGGTCCCACCGGAATGACATAGAGGTGAGCTCACATTTTGTGAGCTGCTCCCCCCTGGGGAAATCTGCAGAACCTTATGACCACTGCTAGGGAGTAGAGATGGCAGCAGAGATTTAGCAACTTCATAGGGCTAGAGAAAATGAGCGTACGATGCCAAAGCAGTAAAGGTTTGAAGAAGCCAATGTAATGATGAGAATGGAATCACACAGAAGGGAGTCGGACACTAGGGAGTCTGGCCCCCTGAGGAATCTGCTAAAGCCTCCGGTTGTACAAAGGCAAGGAAGGAAAGCAGCGTGTGTTTACGAGCCACACAGTGCGGTGCAAGAGTTCTAAAGATGACTTCAAAATCCCCATTACAATTCCTCCATTAAAATGCCCTAGAAATGGGCTGCTTACTGTATGAACTGTTTGGGGAGTATTAAAAAATATATACGTAAATTGGTGCTTCCCAATCTTTTTCACAGGCATGAAAATACAGAAACAAAATTTGAATCACTAAACTCTTTGCCCCAGAAGAAGTTACACTAGCATGTAATCCAACCCTTGAAACAAAAGACCAAAAGACTAAGTACAGCTGACCTCAAACAACACAGATCTGAACTGAGTGGGTCCCCTTATATGTGGATTTTTTTGATACATACAGTATAGTACTGTAAACGTATTTTCTCTTCTTTATGATTTTCCTAATATTTTTTCCTCTACCTTACTTTATTGTAAGAATACAGTGTATAACATATATACAACACACAAAACGTGTCCATCGACTGTTTATATTCTTGGTAAGGCGTCCAGTCAACAGCAGGCTATTGGTAGTTAAGTTTTGGGCGGGTCAAGTTCTATGCAGATTTTTGACTTCCTGGGGCATTCGCACCACTAACCCCCACATTGCTCAAAGGTCAACTACACATTCCAGTAATCATTCGTTCAAGGCTTTCAGGGAAAGCAAGCAGATACTCAACCATATAACTTAAGGAACTACAGGGAGTTGGAGAGAGAAGAAATCAGTAACCATCATTCATATGACCTTACTTGAGACTTTCCTGTGAGCTAGATGAAGACCTGTCTGATTGTGGAAGAGATGCTACACTGCCAGAACTCTTTAAGTAGGTCTGAAGACTCTTCTGGTAAGATGGCTCAAGTGAATTATACAATGTCTCAGCTTCACCAGGAAAGTGGTTTCTAAGACCCATATATGTCCTGTAAAACAAAGGAACAAACAACAACAAAAGAATATAAAGTAATAGCTTTACATGAAACATGCACATTCAAGAAGAATGAAGATGAGACCGTATTAATGTATCTACCACATATCAAGTGAATACTTTCTAAATCTAACAAGTTTTGGTAGAAAGACTGCAGGCTTTTGAGAAAAGCAGATCTCAGTTCAAAATCTGGCTGGGATGCTTACAGTTTGTATGGCCGTGAATAAACCCCTGAATCTCCCAACTTCTGCTGCCAGTCTACAGAGATAACACCTCTGCAGGCTGTTTCAAAGATTAGATAGTAATGTATACCAACTGCTCCACAGTATCAGGTACTCAGCACATTCTCAATAAATGATAGTTATTTTTATTCATAATCAAAGTGAAGATGTTAGGATGGAATATGAATACCGATGATGATACAAATGACAATGTGAGGTCCGTTGTTAGACATCTAGTACCAATTAAAAAAAAAAATCTCTATGCCCAACATAGGGTTCAAACTCATAACCCTAAGATGAAGAGTCCTAGGCTCTACCAACCAAGTCAGCCAGGTGCCCCAAAAATCTAGTTCAGGTTTAATGGAGAAAAATCTACCTCAATTTTACTGAAGAGCTAATCTGGTAGAATACTTGAGACGCTTCTGGTATTTTCATTCTTCCAGTATAATTCCCTTCAAAGAAAAGATCCAACTCTGTTTAAGATGTGACGACAACACAGTACAGACTTACTTTCTTGCCTCCACTCTGGCTTCAGCGTCAGCATCATGAATTCCCTTCTTAATAGTTTCAACCAGGACAGCTGCATGTCTATGAAAACAAAACATCTCATTATTTTTTTTAAAGATTTTATTATTTTTAAGCAATCCCTACACTCAACAAAGGGCTCGAACTCACAACTCTGAGATCAAGAGTCGCACGCTCCACCGATTAGGCCAACCAGGTGCCCCAAACACCTTCAGATGCAGGAGTAAAACGGTTATTTCGCCACAAATCATACTTACTGCCTATATGTCACAAATCACTCACAAAGGGGCAGGGGAGGTAAAAAGATGAATTAGTGCATAATAATCCAAGACTGTACGAGTTTCTAATAATCTAATAATAACCCCACATATTTCATTCATGTATGGCTTCCTCCTGACAAGTCAAACATTAAAAACTTGAATATAATTATTTTTATGAGGGGTCCAAATAATGTATAAATGTTTAGTACTCAAATTTTAAATTCTTAGCAAATAAAAAACAAAACCCTTCAGTGTGGTTCATCACTAACCCACCATTGTAGAAAATAATATGCTAATAGTATGGTCAGTGATGATCTGAACTAACTAAATAGTAGCTGCCACAGAAGAACTTAAAGGAAATTTAGAATTATATTATGCCTACGTGAAACAAACTCTTATTCTTAAAAAAAAAGGGGGGGCGGCGGTGAATAGGTTTTACCATTTTCCATTAAAATGGAAAATCAGCAACGTATTCCATGCAAATGGAGGTATACTCCAAACCTCAAACTTGAAATTATACCATGCATGTAGCCAACCAGCCAGCTGGCTGCCTGTGTTTTCCTCGTTCGTCTCTGAGCTACGTGAGGCACCGCCCAGCGTGCACCTTACCAATGATACTGGACAACTGGTCTGGAGAAACTGCCCAGCGAACCTCTCTCTTCTTCAGATCTCTTTCCTCTGAAAAGAAGTGCCTTCCTTCCATCTTAAATCAGTCATTACTTGATTAATTATACCTCAGGTAATCTAGGTCCCTTGTCTGGAGATACGTTTTGAAATTTCTGTCCAGTTTAACCTGCAGTATCTTATTTAATCCACTAAACTTAAGAGATCCTCATTTACCCCACAAGAAGAAAACTCTAGCTGCACCGAGTAGGAGGAAGCATACTACATTACAGCTTTAAAGGAAAACTAGTACAAATAGCTTTTAAGCAAAAGGAGAAATAAGGCAAAACCAATACCATCAACTTCTAAAGAACTGGTGGTAACGGGGAGCGGGAAGCAGGAAGAGTCAATACATACCTTTCCAATGAATGAGTCTGCCACTCTTGTAGCAATAAATCTAAAAATTCAAACGAACGCCTGAAAAATAAGTTAATTATAACTAAATGTTATAACACTGTATTAAGTGATATTTATTTAAAACTAATTGTTAATTAACGCTTTATTCTACTGTACATTGTTCTCTGCATTAAAGTATAAGATATTTTTAGATTATCTTTTTTTTAAGGTTTACTGATTTATTTTGAGAGAGAGAGAGAGAGAAAGCGTGAGCAGGGAAAGAGCAGAGAGAGGGAGAGAATCCCAAGCAGACTACATGCTATCAGGGTAGAGCCCTATGCAGCACTTGATCCCATGATCCACGAAATCATGACATGAGCCGAAATCAAGAGTCGGACACTTATTAACCGAGCCACTCAGGCAGCCTATGCTTTTAGTTATTGTTACTGTCAAATATTTAACTTACTTTAAAGTTCCAACTACTCCTATGCTAAACAGTTCTATAAAACATTCAGGGTTCCCCATGATTTTAACTTAAAATGTGTCAAATATAAAATTTAATATTTAAAGAACTACTTATCAAACACCTACTATGCACTAGAAATTGAAGACATACAAAGGTGACCAAGAAAGACGGTATAGATCTTCCATTTCCACATTTGTTTTCTTAAATATACATACATATGATTTCTAATCAAGCATTTATACAGTTCCTCCTACATCCTCTAGTTCTCAACTCCTTCAACTGTCTCACTCTGGAGCTTCTCTTCTTTCTTGGCATCTGATGACACAGTTTTCCCCAATTTTTCTCCTTTTATTAACACTTTTCCTCCACCTTCCCTTAAAAAAGTGCTCCCCTGGTTGGGGCTCTTCTCAGCCCACTTCTGTTTCACAGTCTCTACTTGGGACACCTCACCTGTATCATCTGCACCCTTAGCTCTGACTACTAGCTATGCCTCTGGCATTTGGTCCTTTACCTCCAGCACTGGTTCTTTTATTCAGCTGTTAAGTCAAAGTTCCAACCAGTTCATGGCCATCTCTACACAGGCAGAGACTGTCAACTCAAACACTACATACAAAAGAACAGATTAATTCTTACCCTCTCAAATCCATTCTTTTAGCCCACAGTGTACAGTTTAGGAAATGTTAAATTAACTTGCCCAAAGTGACAAGACCTCAACCCCGGCACTCTGCCTCCAGAACTCCCAGTCTGATGCACCTGATAGCACCTCCTCACCTATATCCAATGATCAAGTTCTCATTTCTACACCCCAAACCCTTTGAATTTACTTACTGATAAAAATCTTCAATCAGTTATCATCAGTGCAGCTTACTTCAGACCCTGCCCCTCTTACACAAGCTACAAGAATTCCTACTTAATTAGGAATTAATTATGTCATTAGTGACAATGCTTCTCATTGTCTCCCCTTTCTTCCCCGTAAAGTTTATTTATTTTGAGAAAGAGGGAGAGCACAAGCAGGGGAGGGCCAGAGAGAGAGCGAGAGAGAGCAAGAGAGAAAGAGAGTGAGAGCGAGAGAGAGAGAGAGATCTCGAGCAGGCTCTGCACTGATAGCATGGAGCCCAAAGTGGGGCTTTAACTCACAAACCAGGAGATCACGATCTGAGCTGAAACCAAGAGTCGTACACTTAACTGACTGAGCCACCAGGCGCCCCCCTCATCGTTCCTCTCTATCATCGGCCACAGCTGAAATAAAAACTAAGATGGATGACATTACCTCCGTACCAGAAACTGCCCAAGTATGAAGCAATGTCAAAATTTCTCTCTGTGGTCATTCAAAGCCATCTATACTCTGACTTTAACCTACTTCTGACTGCCCCACCCCACCCACATCAGCCTCTGTTCCTACCGCACCCATGCATTTATCATGAGTTCTGGCCTCCATGGCCTGTCTGATGGCTCTGCGGCACTCGGCAGCTTTACCCCTCTGCCTAGAGTTCACACCCACTCAGTTCCCCTACAGTTCTGGACTTGCTTTCCAGTTTCCAGGCAATTTCATCTTTTTATTATATATATTTTTTAATGTTCATTTTTTAAAGAGACAGTGAGCGAGTTAGCAGGGGGAGGGGCAGAAAGAGGGGGAGACACAGAATCCAAAATAGGCTCCAGGCTCCGAGCTGACAGCACAGAGCCCGATGCAGGGCTCGAACCCACACACTGCAAGATGGTGACCTAAGCCACAGCTGGACAGTTAACCTAAACAACTGAACCACCCAGACACCACTCAAGGCAATTTTTGATGCATTTCCTGACTCCCTCTTCTGTGTCACGTTCCTATTTCTCTAGTTACTACTTTCCTCAACGTAAGACAGAGACTGGCAAACCTTTTCTGTAAAGGGCCAGGCAGTATATATTTCAAGCTTTTTGAACCACATACAGTCTCTAACTTGTATTTTTCTTCTTTCTCCCTTTATAACCACCCTTCAAAAATGAAATAGTCTTTGCTTGCAGACTGCATATGACTAGACTTGGCCAGACGTGACCAGCGACCTGTCGTTTGCTGACCCTGGACGTGAGACACAGGTGACGGAACACTATCACCCAAACTCTGAACCACTAAAGGCAATAATACCTCTTTCAGCTTCTTCCTAGTGGTCAAAGTGCTTAAATATATATATATCTATCAAGTAAAAAGAGATTCTCCACAGTTTTGTTTTGTTACTCAAGCAATAATGACCAAATGAGTAAGAACAGATTTTATAAGCATATAGCAATAGAAGCAATATCAAAACATGATCAGCTAGGACTACGGTTTACATTGTTTTGAAGTAAACATCTTTCACTGTAAATATAAAGATGTAGTTTGATTTTCTCATGTCTGCGGTCTTTCAAAAATTGTTTGAGATGGTTTTTGGATCAAATAAATCAAACCATCATAATTCTAAAGCAGTTAAGAAACTGAAATCAAGAAAAGAAGATGAATTCAAAAAAGATGGGTACATGCATCAAATTAGCATATAAAACCTGGTACTTAAAAATGTCTATTTTTAAAATTATTTCTAAAATTTATTTTTAATCGTAGTTGACATACAGTATTCCATTAGTTTTGAGTATACAACCTAGTGATACATTACAGAATGCTCACAATAGTTATGACCTGTCACCACACAAAGGTAAACAACAGTAGGATTATATTCTCTATGTTGTACTTTACATCCCGTGACTTACTTATAATTCAGGTTGGTACCTCTTAATCCCATTCAACCTATTTTGCCCATCCCCCTCCCCTCTGGCAACCACTAGTTAGTTTTCTGTATTTACGAATGTTTGTTCATTTGTTTTGTTTTTAGGCTCCACACGTAAGTGAAATCACATAGTACGATTCTTCAACTTTTTTTGTAGTATGTATGTATTTATTTCTTTATTTATGTAAAGTAAGTAAGTAATCTCTATACTCAACATGGGGCTTGAACTCACGCCCCATCGAGAGTGGCGTGCTCATCCGACTAAACCAGCCAGGCGCCCCCTGATTCTTCACAATTTTCTTAAACATCAAATGTACAAATCTTGTTTTTGTTGTCTTTAGTATTGATGGTAATCGTGATGGTATTAAAAACAGCGGAAACCATAAGGACAGACAGAGAAAGACTGACAGGCTGACCTGATAGGGCTGTTCATTCTGTCCCAAACACTAATGAATTCTGCTCATGTGCATCTACCTCATTCAATCCTCACCACTGCACGGAGTCCTGGCATCAGCGGTACTAACACGCGTAGACGCTGCTGCGCAGAGCAGTTTAACCTGCCCGAGGTAGAACTGTGCAGTGGCAGCGGCAGCGCTCTAGCAAAGGCCTGCCTCCAGACTCCGTTCCCTCTGAAAACCAGGCAACGAGCGGCCCAAAGAAACCAAAGCTTAATAGGAGAAAACTGAAAAACGTGGGTGGTTGTAATGGTCATTTCATTTTTCCTTGTAGGACATAAGATTAAAAAAAATTTACTACAGTTTCTAGAAGGCAAGAAATCTGTGATGACTAAATTACACACCAGAATTAAGAACTAAACATACTATTAAAGCTATGCTAAATTTGTTTTATCTCAAAACTTACCTCCTTACAGGAACTGATTTTGATGTGCAATTGCTTGTTATTAAAGGTATAAGTCTGGGTACATGAGTATGCTGAAAAAGATGTTTTAGAAAAGGTTGAAAAATATCGTCCACTTCACACAATCCCTTCTTCTATTTGCCTTACAACCAAGTATTTAGATATATTAGAACAGAACCACAAGACCATAAAATGAGATTCGGAAAGAAATCAAACCTGTGAAACAGTTTCCCCAATTAAAGTAACAGTGAGATGAGACAGTCTCAGAAGCACAGATGTGGCTGTAACAGTGCGTAGGAGAAGTTAATCAGTAACTGTGAAGAACTGTTGGGGCAGTGCGTTCTGGGGAGGGGCACCAGGAGGACGGGCCGTGTGTGTGTCAAACTCTGAAGCGCCGCAGCTACTGCTGGGGAGGAGAGTAACTACTGGGTCATCAAAGCGCGTAACCAGAGGGAGCGTGCGCACCTAAGTGCTGGGACTGCGCTTGGAAATGGTGATTTAAATGGCAGTTTCACTGTGGCTGGACCCCAGCTGTCTAGAATTCAGGTGAAGTTCAACACATATAATCTTTTGATTTCTATTAGTAAGTTTACACGCTAGTGAAGAAAACACTCAAAAGTACACAACAGACAGCAGGATAAAATAGTACTCTAAGCATACATACTTGATGCTTCAAGTGCCCTATTTTTTCTCCTGAGCTAATGGTACAGGCCAGATAAGCCGGCAAGCAGGCTCTGAGATGAAGTCTAGCGCACAGGATATTGCGAGTGCCCTTGGGATCAGCACTTGTGGACGGGGGCAAAGCAGGCAGCAACAGGCAGAGGAAGAAATCCATCTGTGACTCAGCCACAGGGTATCTTTGCTAGAAGCCATTAGGGAGCTCTGCAGTTAAACCGGCCCTGCAGAGTAGTCTCGAATTGGCTCCAAATGGCCCAAGCGTTAACTTGCACATCGGTCCGTTGCTGGACGTGGGCCCCCTGGGAGCGCAGCTCTCTGCCGCCGAAGGCTTTCTGCTAAACGCCTTCCAGTCTGGGTTTAAGAAGAGTCCGTCACCGAAGAACACGTGCGGCCCGCCTGCGTCTGCCAGAGCTCCCTCACCCAAACCTGGCGCAGCCGCCCTGGAGGGAAACCACCTAGAGACCTGACGTTGTTCCAAACGGGAATTACGGGACAGAGTGCTGGCCCGTGTGTGACTGAACCCCGCGCGCCACAGCGGGGCTCTGTGGACCTGCTCCTGCAGCACCAGAGGAGCCTATTCCGAACCAGCGCTGCAGCGTTAAAGCCCGAGGAGGCTCCCCGGCCACGGCACGCCACCCAGGTCTCCCCTTACCGACCTTCTCTGCCCTCTCCTAACCTCCCCCAAACCCTCCTGCTGCTTAACACACACTGGACACAGTGGCACGTGTGGGGAGGCACACGGACTCAACTACTGCTAGGCCATATTCAGGGAGAGCCGTACCAGAGGGAAGTGAAAAGTGCACACTACAATTATCGATAAAGCATTCACCCGAACACCAAATCAGACAATTTAGATTTTAACTTATGAATTTAAGTGGACAACTGGAAAATAAAAACCTTCTTTAGAATTAAAAAAAAGAGTTAGATATCGAAGAGAGCGATCTAAGGAAGGAGTCTTCCGGGAGACCAACAAAACACAGAAAACAGGAAATAACATAAAACCACCACGTGATTTGTATTTTCAGCGACATGACAGGATAGTGCATCAATAACGTGAAACAAGCTTATGAAAAATGAGAAATTTGAAAGCAACGTATGATGTATAAGGCCTCAGAATGGCAACATAGGAAATTGTCACATAAGGAGAATTTAAAGGAATTTTCCTTGAGGACATATACCTGTCAGACAAAAAACAAAAAATTATCCAAGAAATGATAAATGATACTGAAGGTTCCAAAACTATGTAATAAGAGTAACAGGAAAAAAAAAAACTGGCAAAGAAAACAGAAGCAATAAATAAATGAACCATAAAAATTAACATAACTTAAGGAGAATTCATCCTCATCAGAAACTGTTAGACACTGTGGAAGGAAAGCGCTGATGAAGTTAGAAGCCCCCGCTGTCCTACTGTGGGAAAACTCCGAACACCCGTAAAGCTTCCTCAAGTCTTTACTTTTTGTTTTTCTAGAAAAGAAACAAATGGTATCTCACTTCTTAGACACAACAGTTAAAATAATTCTGAATGAAAAGTAAATAATTCTGAGGAAAAAGGAATATGAACCTAGGGTATAACTTTTTAGTTCTGTAAGGGCAAAGAAAGGGCATTTTAAAATATGCAAAGATGAATACACATGAAAACTGAGAACACACTAACCCCAACAGAAATTACTCAGAACCAGTTAAAAAATGGTTGGTGAGAGCTTACTGATAACCAATGGTCAGGAATGAAGGAAGTAAAAACCTACAATTTTCAATCTCTGAAAATGAGAATGTTTTTGTTCAATTTCATGGTTAAGGGAAAAATGACATGAATTAGATAAATGTAAACTTAAAAGGTGGGGGAAGTAAAACAGGTTCTATTCTTGACACTGATAAAGAATAAGGGACTTCTAAGAAAATAAGAAACAGGTAAGAAAAAGCACAAGGAACAGAAAACAGAAATTATAGAAAGAAATACTATTTCAAAACGGCAACAGTAAAACACTTTAACCATACATAAAATAAAGCAAGAACTGTTAGGAAACTGAAATTGACAAAAACTAGAATCAGAATTTGCTAGATAAAGTACCTTTTTAAAAGACGAGACCATGAAGAATTGGAGTAATATAAAATATCAAGTTGGATTTAGAGGTGAACAAAATACTCTATAAATAAATTCCATAGTTTGTAAGTACTAAAAGACCACCTATATAAATTTATGATGTATTGAGACACAAAGTTCAAGACATTGCCTGAAGAAACCGTGTAATCAAATTCTCTAATCAGAATGTGATGAAATTATAAACTAAGGAAAAGAGCAACGAAAGAACCATCTGAAAACGCAAATATCATTATATGTAAGTCAAAGAGGATGTTGAAATGAAAATTACAAGTGAATAAAGAAATATCACATAACAAAAACTGTAACAAATTATCTAAGGACATACTACAAAGATCTAGGGGGGAGAAAGCAGGAGCCAAAGCAGGTCAAAGAAAGAAATTAAGAAACTTTTAGGAACAAAAAGTTATAAAAAACTGAAGAACATCCTTGGAACCAACAAAACTAAAATATGAAGCTTATAAAAAAAACAAACAATGCCCCCGGCAAGTTTAAAAAAAAGAAAAAAAGGTAACAGAACCACAGTGCTACGTACAGGCATTTTTTTTTTTTTTTTACCTTAAAGAGAAAACAGTATACTACCTCACGCAAAAGATTCTTAAATATGGAAAGAATATGTAAGAAAATACAAGTAACCAACAATTCAAAATGAAATGCAAAAGTGCCCAGGGTCTAAGACATTTGAAAACTTATTACAGAACTTCCAAGGTCAGCAAGCCATAACAATAGAATAATGTAATAATAAAATATATAAAGGAAGAAAAGTACAGGAAATCCTAAAAAGACTCATATATTAAAATGAATGCCAAAATTTTAAGTATTAGCCAAATGAATCTAGCAATACCATGACGTACAATGGCTGAGCAAAATTCAGCTCATGAATGTACAATGGCTAACTAAAGACAGAACCATTTCTAAAGACATTAAATAGATAGCTGACAAGATTTCACATCTATTCTTGATCAAAATGTAGCAAAATACGAATAGAAGTAAATTCCCATAACCTAACAGAGAGTATCTAAGGAAATCTGCACCAAATATCATATTTGAAGTACTCCCATTAAACTCAAGACAAAACAAAGCCCTCAATAATTTCTACTATTTTTCTAGATTTAGAGAACCTTAAAAAAATATTAAACTAGAAAAGAAGGACCATCTTCACAGATAAATTCATAGTTTTTTTAAAGAGCCATTTGATTTTACCACTGAAAAAGCCTTCTGGTGCAGCAGTATTAGAAAGAAATTTTATTCCCTTAGTTAGGAAAGAATAAATTGGTCAAAGAAACGGAATAGGAGCTCAGGAAACAAACCCATATACTTTATGGAAATTTACTATATGGAAATACTGCCATTGTAAAAAAAAGACTGAATTATACATGCCATTGAGTCAACTGATCTTGTATTTGGGGGGAAAAATCATGTTAGATATCTATACTTCACACAGAAACGAAATCCAGTTAGATTTAAACATAAACAAAATTATTAAAATGTTAAAATAATTGAATATTTTTATAACTGTGAAATAGGGAAGGTCATTTTAACTATAACAAAAGCCACAAAAGGAGCACTGTCTCAACACATAAAAATTTAAAAGTACTCTATATAACAAACAATAGTTTCAACAATATTTGAAGAACTGACCAGTGGAAAACAGTACCTGCGACATATGTAACACAGAATCAATATACTTATGATATATAAAAAGACTTTAGAAATCAGGAGAAAAAACTGTACCAAGAGTATAAACTGGCAATCGACAGAAGAATTGTGAAAGGAAAAAAATACCAATGTCTCTGATAATCTAAGAAATACAAAGTACAGAATATGAAATAATACTCCAAGTATTGAATTATAAGATTTTGAAGAGACTGATAATACACAGTGCTGGTAAAGGATGGAGAAAAAGGACCCCATAAACTTCAGGACGAAGAACGGCGGGGATGACCTTCT